>NC_134408.1:143070171-143182546 GCF_038048845.1 Mixophyes fleayi
TGCACAAGGAACACACAGACATTGCACGCAGGGACTGAAAGGTAAAGGAGGACCTTCTACAGAAAGGGTAATAATGGAAAACAAAAATATGTACCGGTAGGTTCTTTTCTGCCATCAAATTCTATGTTATTACTGTGCAACGTGATGCTCAGCTACTGCAAAATACATTTTGTGTCTTAGATTGTCTACAGAGTTTCATTGCCTTGGATACAACACAGCAGACACTTGCAGACAACTATTCACAGAGCATATCCGTGTGGTACGTAAAGGAATCGAAAGTCCAATGTAAAATCTCAAAGACTTGGGGAAGAGGGATGGGGGGCTTGGGCAAGGTATTTAGTACAATTTGCAGAGGGGTCGTACAACTATACGAAATACCAACATGCCCTTCAAGAGAGACAAGTTTTCACCCGTCATGACAAGACCAAATTTTTATGAGTTTAAATAGGTATAATTTCTATTTCCTAGTCCATGCAATTAAATTTTAGATTGTATTTCTTTTCGGGACAGGTGGGGATCTTTTGAGATCACCTTAGACTATTTTATTTCCATTATAGAAGAATAAATAAGCTAAAAATATGAAAAATGTAATTTACGATAGAGCAATCCACTGGACAGCGCAGTTGGCCATTCATACAGCGCCTCCAGCCCAATGTAATAAACTGGGGCTTGTTATAAGCAGGTTAAAGAGGTTCTGTATAAATTAAGGACAAAACTTTGGTAACCCCTCACATGTGGCTCATGTAATGGAGCTTAATAAGGGCCAGTACATAAAACCGATGGCGGCCGTAATTCACACGCTGGAAAAGTCGGCACTTAACCTGCCGACACTTCCATTGTTCCGACAGGTTGACAATGTCGATAGAGTGATTGGTGACACTCCCAATATTGCCAACCACACTGCCAACACTAGAACAATGCCACCGCGTCCGGCGGCTATAGCCTGAACCAGACAGCGTTGCTCTATTAATGTCGCCAATCACACTATTGACGTTGTCAACCGGTGAGCACAATGGAAGTTACAGGTTAAGCGCCGACCGCTCCACTGTCGGAATTAGGTACCCTGCCCTTTACAATTCAGATTGTTTATTCAAGACAGCCAATCCTATGTCCCAAAAGTATATGCATGCAATAGTAATATGAAATAACACGGCAGTGAAATTATTTGCTTAAATATATATATATATATATAATTTGTTTGACCTGACTTTCATGCAGTGAGGTGCAACTTCTAAGTGAATTAATAGGCTGCCTTCTCTGGGATATTAACAAATATAACAGATGTCACGCTGTGTAGGTGGTAGGACCCAGCGAAGGGCAGACGACGGGAGACATTACGAGCTTAGCATGGAGAGTTACAAAGGATAACAGCGCTCGGCTACATAACAGATACCCGCAGTGACATTGCAAAGGGACTCTCACATATATAGATAGATTTGCCATTCTTAAACAACTGACTTAATTAACCTAAAGGCTTAGCTGCCTCCATGGCAAATGCTTAGCAACTATTCAACAACATGTAAGTTTTTAAAAAAATAAATAAAAAATTAGCAGTGCAGAACAGTATTATTTGTGTATTAAGCTCATTTGGCATTAAACGTGTCCTATAGAGTGTTAAACTAAAAGTATCATTATAAATTTATTTTGATGACCTTGTTTTATTCGGTGCATAGATGGCTTCAAGAGGTGTATTTGGCATTTTAATCTGTGGGTATTCGTGTACCAAGCATGCAGTTATAGGGACACACACACCACATGTACGGAGATTACAACAATGCACACACAGAATAGAGCAGAAGAAAAGTACCACAGTGTACTGCTGAGTGGGGGAGACTTGCAGGAGCGGGGGTGGATAAGAGACGGCTGGGTACTGAACAGGTTGCGAAGACGACAGCAGAGACCGGATAGGCTGAAGGAGTAACAGTTAAAACAAACTGTTAATAAGACAGGAAAAACAGAAATGGAAAACACTTAAAACGGACTCAGTGCGCCCATCCCCCACACACAGAGGCAGCCATTTTGTGGGCGGAGCCAGCATCCACAAACATGCAGCCAAAGAATTCACCAATGGAGAGGAGGTCCACAATGGCTGCCTCCTCAAAGTACCTGAAGGAAACCTACTAGTACTGAGTGAATGCTTTGGCTGCAAAGATAGGTTCAGTACATAAAATGGATGCACCCTTCACATAATCTTGAAATACAATACAAGTATATTTGGCCATGAATACATATATTACACACATTACATATCTGTAAAAAAAAAAAAAAAAATTAATGGCATACAGCTAATAGTCTGTGTTAATAATGGGTGGCACGGTGGTATGGCACAGTAGTCATAAATGCTACCTGAGGCCGGGATGGATCTCTTTGAGGAATTATATGGCTAGTAGAGAAAGAGCCTGTTTGGCACCACAGAAGGATTCTAAACGCTCTGCAACAATCTGAGGAAATCCAGCTGAAATGCAGTTTCCTCCCACAGTCCAAAGACACACAGGTAATACTGGCAGCATGGTGGCCTTTGGTAGGAAGTTAGATTGCATGCTCGGCAGAGGCAGGTTAGTAATTGGTCTGAATAATGTGTTCTGGGTCTAACAGCTGCGTTTACCTGTAACTGGATTCAATTCCTGACCATGGCCTTATCTGTGTGGAGCTTGTATGTTCTCCCCGTGTTTGCGCGAGTGTGTGTGTGTGTGTGTGTGTGTGTGTGTGTGTGTGTTAGGGGAATTTAGACTGTAAGTCCCAATGGGGCAGGGACGGATGTGAGCGAGTTCTCTGTACAGGGCTGCGGAATTAGTGGCGCTATATAAATAGATGGGGATGACGATGAACTGTTCTACTCAAGCACTGGACTGTGTGGTACCTGTTCAATCAGGTATGGCCAATCCCTTCATTATGGGGGTGGGGATGTAATAGGAGCGTAAATAATTAAATCTGTTTTCAGTGGTAATATTTCTATAATAAATATGATTTTCATATTGATCATATACAAGATTGAGCCAAGTTTTCCATTAACAAAAATCTCTTGGTTTTGGAGTCTACCATTTTTTTTATTTATTCTTTTACAACCAATAATTTGATTATTGCCTCATTAAAGCTATATCTGCTATAAGTCACTCTCTTATAGCAAAAACTTGTATTTCATTACCCCCTTTGTTACTGTATTGTATAGTATGAACATGCCTTTGCTGGTAAGTTCTTTTGTTTGCAAAGCTGCGATGTATTTATATTATTATATGGATGTATAGCAGTCAAGTGTAATTCTTCTCAATCTAATGAGCAGCATTGTTTGGCGTTTTTCATATAGATTACATTTTTTTTAAATAAGCCAATAACTACTATATCCGTTTGTGATATACTTATATTTAAGCTGCATAAAATAGTCTATATCTGGTTCAGATTAATGAGATTCAGCTATGTGAAATAAACATTAATAGTTGATACATGTTCAGAAGTGATTAGTGTTTAAGAGTCCAAGTCAAACACGTCTAATGTCTGGAGCTGATCCTGTCTGATAAAGACCGTGGGCGAATCCAACTTCCTGGCTGAAATCTGAGATTTTATCGCACAAATATTTTTCAACAGCTGCTCAAAACTGCTCAGCTCCTTCACTTTACAGCAGATGCTCCCGAGTGTGGATTTAATTCTTACTGCATAGGGCGGTCATTTGATACTCAGCGTGTCACACTGCTAGCGGTAATTCATTTATGCTTACTCATAACTTCCACTACAGGGATCACGCATGACAAATTCAGACTGGGGGTAGAGGAGGAGGAGGAGGGGGGAATGCGGCTGTTAGAGAAAGTCACACTAAAGAGACTCGGAAAAGAGGACAACAATAGCACAGGTCAGAAGATGCCGGAGCAGTGATCCTTATAATGGGTGGATGAGAGTCCATTGTGAAGACAAACAGACATTTCATACCTGAATAGGACATCACAATGGGAGAGCGCTCCCATTATAAGATCAAGTCTTTAAGCACACCTTAATGACTTCAGTATTTGCAGCCTATTAGCATGCATTCACCTTGTTAAGGTTATGTGCAAAGGCCAAGTTGCCCATTGTACACTTTATTGACTAACCTCAGGGTTCTGATCTATTGATCACTATGAGGAACGTACGATCAGTATAATATACTGGACCAACCCTATATGTAGTTTTATGCATTTTCTTTTGCCTGCATAACTCCTAACAGGTCAGATTTTCGGAGGGGCATAACCTAATGGAAAACAGACAGATCCTTGACGTTGTCTTGGTTGGAGAAAGACATGAATAGGTCCGGTACATGACGTTGGTACTTTGAGCACCAATCTATAGCCCATCACTGAGGTGCGTTAATGCCATGTTCACCTCTGATAGATGCAAGACAGCACATTCATTAACAAGATTACGTTCAATTTCCAGGATCTCTTAAGGTTTTTGATTTTTTTCTATATGTGTATGAACATTAAAAAGATCTATTTCCCAACAGAAACTCCTTTTTAAAATCGTCACAGATTTAAAAAACAAAACTTATAATTGGGGATATTGTTGGAACAAAAACAACCAATCAATAATTGCAACTGTTATTAATATTACACATGGGGACATTTCACACATTTTTACTGAGACTGTACAATGTGACTGAAAGCTCTGATGCCTACTTGACATTTTGACTATGACATTGTGCAGGATTCAGAGCGACTAAGTAACACTGTTCCAGTGTTCATTTTATAACCTTCCAAATTATACAGAATAATCCCCTACAGCAGTGGTTCCCACAAACTGGATACCACGGCGATCTCACAGGGGTGCCACGGCCAGGGCTGGTGGTTAGAAAGGCGGGGGGGGGGGGGGGGGACTACTTGGTAATTATTAAGGTGTAGCGGTGCCTTGATAAAATTATGGGGACCCTAAGGGTGCCTCAAACTGAGAAAATTGGGGATCCACTGCCCTAGAGTACATTATAAACAGAGAAATTCTATGACTGCAAGTTACTTTAATGTCATTATAATGTACTCAAGATTACACCTTATAATAAAACAAGGTTCTCTAATAATCATGACATCACTACTTACAATGTATAGATGTATAACATATAGAAGTGTATACAAATAATTTCAAACAAATCACAGATTTAGGAATAGGCAAACTAAGGGTTATGTAGATAAATTAATGTGCAAAACGGTCTTTGTATTTGCTTGTGTGCACGTCCGAGAGCTATGTATTTGGGCAGCTGAATTTAAGGTGGCCATGGGGAGTGAGGCAGGGGGTTGACGTGTGAATACGACGACCCACTGTGGGGAAGGAGGACAGTACACAAGAGAGGAAATCTAATATTGGACAAAATAATGTGTGGGTTTTTGGACTATATGGATGAACATGGGGCTATCTAACCTGGGCAGTTACTAATAACTGTACATCGTTTGCCTAGACACTGGGACACAATGTGGCTGAAACATAGGGACTATATATAATATGACTGCACATAGGATGTGCGAACTGGAAAAGCTGATCAGAGTGTGGCAGAGATATATTAAGGAAAAACAAAAAAAAAGTTTTTCCTGTACAGTATTTTTTTCACAAAGTGTTATAAAAAGCATATAACTAGCTTAACTTCATGCGAGCACAAGGAGGTACAGCGAGCACTGACTGAGCCCACGAGGGTGCAGTTACATCTTGGTGTAATCTGGGTCTCAGCCTGCTGGTTACTGTGTAATGGACAGACCCCATAACAAGAGTTTAATGATGGTTACATCGCTCCCTAAGGATACACTGCAGGAAAATGATTGCTTACATCTCCGCCTCTCCTGAAAACTTTCTTTATGGCTGTTACCATGTCAAAGAGCTGACAATTTACTGCAAACATCTCTGTACTAGGTCTGAGTCTACAGTGTGTTCTCCCTTGTTCTTACGCGGACATTTATTACAGGAAAATATAGGCTTTAAAAGAAGGAAATTATTGTACAGTATTGTGTTCATATCCAGTGGTCATGTAATGATGGGGTAGGTGGGTCCGCTACGTACACCTAGTTAGTACGTAGAGAAAATAAACAAATCTAACATCTAGTTTTACAGTTTATATGTACACACTGCAGAAATTAATTTTTAATTATCTATTGGAAGTTTTAAACTACTTTATAGCAGGGTATTTGATGATTTATACAGAGGAGACTGTACACAGCACATGGTACAATGGGATTCATTGATGCAATGTGTCGTCTTGTAACAAGTGAGCAATAAAATGAGAATAAATCTATTAGGAAAGAGAAAGAATAGCTAGGAGAGCGAGGTCACTGCGAAGAGCCCAGCTCGGTACGTACCTGCGGCATCATATGGTTTGGAGTTTGCTGTGGGGGTGCAGGGGGAGGCGGAGGGGGCGGGGGAGGCGGAGGGAGAGCGGGTGCAGGCACTTGGGTCCTAACCGGTTGCTGAGTCACAGGAGGGTTATACACAACTGGAGTGCCGTCTGGGTTTATAAATGGCTGCCCTGTGGAAAGACCACACATCAAGGTCATTTGAGCTGCTGCAGAGACTGAAGGTGATGGTATGTTGTGTGGACTGGATATAACAGTGCAAGATCCTGGGCAAAAAAACACGTCCTACTACATCACAGTGTGTAAATATGTAACATTTTATAAAGGGATAATTGTTCACCAACGAGAACATTCTCAAAATAATTTATTCATAATAAAAATAAATTTAATAGTTGTTTGTAACATTCTATTTTTTTTAAACTCTATTTTTCATGCCATTACCTTTTCAAAATAAAAACAGCATAATAAACAATAAAATATGGGTATACAGGAGGTCTCCTCTTATTTTTAGGTTTTATAAAACAAGAAGGGGGGGAGGGAGGGAAGAGATGGGAGATAGGGAGAGGAGGTAGAGGGGGTTGGGATGGGGGAAGTGGGAGAGGTACTAGTAGCGCTGGGATTACAACCAAAGGGGGTGGTTACATTTTTTTTTTTAAATTACAGGTACATTGTTAAGACATCAAATATAATTTACAGAAATATATCCCTGTAAGGAACAATGGGCCCGATTCATTAAGGATCTTAAATGAAGAGGATCCCTATTTCAGTCTCCTGGACAAAACCATGTTACAATGCAAGGGGTGCAAATTAGTATTCTGTTTTGCACATAAGTTAAATACTGTCTGTTTTATCATGTAGCACACAAATACTTGATAGCTTATTTGTACACTGAAATTTAAAGTTGATATTTGTGTGCTACATGAAAAAACAGTTAGTATTTAACTTATGTGCAAAACAGAAAACTAATTTGCACCCCTTGCATTGTAACATGGTTTTGTCCAGGAGACTGAAATAAGAAGTTTCTCAAGTTAAGATCCTTAATGAATCAGGCCCTATGTCTCTATTGATAGCAAACTCAAACAGCACCACCTGCAGCCTGCTAGAAGACATTGCACCCATGAAAGTATTTACATAATGATTCCAGTTTCCCTCTAACTTTTTAATGAGACATTCTCCAGCAACAAACACATTTTAGCTGGGTGATAACCCAGTGAATCTAAGTTGTCTCCAAAACAAAAAAAACTTTACACATTTTTTTTTTTTTACAAATTCCATGAAATGAGAAATGCATTTGAAAAAGGAATTTAACAAAAAACTAGCAGTCATTTTGTAATAAAACTCCAATAACATTCACAGTATCACCTATATTTAAAGGTCTTGTTTATGAAGAGAACTGTATTTTTGTCAGACAGGAGGAGGTTGTGAGATTTTAAGGATGCAGTTATGCACTGTATAAATACTAATTTATCAGCACACAATCAATCTTGTTCTTTGATGCAAGAGCCATTTTTATAACATTGCACTTAGAAATCACATTTTATACTTCCCTCTCATAGGATCAACATTGGAATATCTAAATGCTTATATAGTAGGTGAAGATTGCATTTTGATTAGCCGTTATTAGCATGTTATAGAGAGATGTCAGATCAGTGCACCGATTAATTATTTAAACCGATTAAACGACATAATTGTTGTTTTTTGTTGTGACATTCACATAATAAAGTGTTTGTTTTTATTATATTCTGTATTCCACGAATATCTGTATAGGGTGATAGCCTCTCTCAGCACTGTGCAGTGGCATAACTATACATTTTGGTGCCCTGGACGAGACAGGGCACCGGCGCCCCCCATCTAAGGAGGGGGAGATTACCTTACCAGAGTTTGATGCTTGTCCTTAACTTTCGCCATTCCAAATGCCGAACTTCCTGACAGTGGAGTGAAGCATCAAACTCTGGTAAGTTAACCTCTCTTTCTCCTCCCCCTCCCTCTCCATAGATGGGGGGCGCTGGTTAGTTAATCTCTCCCTCTCTCTCTTCTTCAGTCCTTCAGCGGAACTTAAGGGCTGAAAGTATGAAGGCAGGTAGCGGGCGGCTGCTGCGCCCACTTGGCGCTACGCCCTGGGCGACGGCACCGCCTGCACCACCCTCGCGCTGTGTATATGTTTTTTATATTGCTAATTTTTTAGGATCTCACTAATCCTTCACAGCTGCGATTGGGACTTATACTTGAAATATACTCTGAATTTACATCCTTCAGCGCCAAATTTTTTTTTATGTGGCAATATTAATAGTTTATATACAATGTAGACCTAGTGAATCTTTATAGGAACCAGATGAGTACTCCCATTGCTGTGCTTCTTCCTCCAGATACATAAAGTAATGGCAGGATTGTATAACTCAACAAAACAACACTCCTCTAATGACAAAGCTTAGCACACCAGAAGATTAACCTCCATTGCTCAGTGGTTACGTATGTGGGGACAATGACAGTGAAGGGAAATTGAAATAAAACGTTTAAGAACAACAAGTTGAAACGTTTACCCTTCTACATTAAAGCAGAGTGGGTCTGTAATTGGTTAATGGCAGATATTGCATGTATATGTATGGGGCCTGGTTATCGATCCACCACTATCTGTGTAGGTCGAACTTGGACCACTGGAATTCCTACTCAAGCAAAAAAAGTTTCTTAATCAGGGACTTTAAAAATCTGCTGATTAAGAACCACCAATCATTATCTATTGTTGTTTATGTAGCAAGTGTGTTTTTACTGTACCGAGTGTTGATATCCTACAATCCATTTGTTTAAGACCTTATCAGACTCTATGGGGCATATTCAATTAGGTCTCTGGCATTACCGCGGAACCTGCGCAGTATTGACAGTAATACGGTACCGCAATAACGTGGATATTCCTACGCAACCCTATGGGGTGCGCACGAAAATCCACGTTATTGTGGTACCGTGGATTGACTTTGCGGCGCGTTACGCGGAATGGGAACCTAATTGAATATGCCCCCATGACTATTGTTTATCATATCAGAAGTTACTTCATATTTTGTGAAAACATTAAACAGGCACAATGGAGTTTATTTAATAATGCAGAGCTGTAAACCACAGCAACCAATCAGATCTAAGCTTTCAGGCACGTGTCATCAGTCTAGAGATCCGATTGGCTGCTGTGGGTTTCACCATGAGTTCTCCTTGAATTCCTTTATTAAACAAACCTCAATTTTTGCAGAAAGCTTTTAGCATGATTTGACTACAGGCAATGCCTCCATTGTGAAGATGATATAAAACACTGAACACTTGGGAGATGTTCCAAAAGGTAAATTATCCCCAAAAAATAAATAAATCCCATGACACCACCGGCATAAGCATGGCCAAATGGAATAGGTGCGATCCCCACAGTAAGCCGCGGAGTCAATGATAAGAGGAGCCCAGACTCGGGTGTCTATATAAAATTAGCTTCATAGGGACAACTTCCCCTAGACCTGGTATTGCTCCTCTGCATAATGACTAGATTGACGTCAGTAGTCCGATAAGAGGTAACACAACCTATGAAATAACTCTGCAACCAGATCGCTGCAAACTAAACTTTACAGAGAAAAAAAAACATTACAGATCAATAACACAAACATTGCATTATAGGTCAACACAAAGTAACAAACACCACACAATGACAACTTTGAAATACAGAGCGCTTGTCATCAAGTACAAACCTGTTTGCGGGTTGATCAGAATACTGCCGGGTGGAATACCGGTGGCTTCCAGGGGCAGCAAAAAGAAGCTAGTGCTAGATGGTGCCACCTGCCCACTTACGCCACCATCAAAGGAAAGAGAATTACTAGTGCTGACAGGTGGATAGACGGCAGCGGTGCCATGTGAAGGCTGGTTTATAGCAGTTACTGGAAGAGGCTGCTGGGTGTGTGACAGAGAACCAGTGGATGACCCTACACTACTAGAAGACTCTGAACCTACGGGAAAGGAGCAATGGAAAAAAAAAAAAAAATATATGTATTTTTTTTAACCTACAGATCAAAGACATGCACATTAGACATAGGCAAAAGATTAACCTCTCAGCTGCCAGAACGGCAGAAGCAGCAATGGGCCACCTGCTCCTCTGGCCACTGAGCGGTGCAGAATCTAAGACATGCAACTAGCCGTGCTACAGTAGTCCGGTCACCTACACACAATGGAGGCCGCTATTCAATGAGCCAATACACAGCCTATTAATTCCATAGGAACTGGAGACGCGACAAACAAAAGGTCTGCCTGCACTACGAGTAGTTGGTGGGACCACTGTATCATCGCTACAAGAACATTGTACACAGCATGCAAAGGTAAGCCATGAAAGCAGCACTGCAAGCCATAAAGCATGAAGCAACATGAACTACGCTATACTAATCACATGGGCAGTTCTAGAACCTACGTCCAGGTTCTAGATCCACAGCCGTACGCGTTCAGAGAACGTCCTTACAACCCTATCCACATATACACGTGTCGAGTGCTCTGCAGCAGTGCAGAGCCAAGGTAATACACATGACACAATACGGTCAAACCTTTCATATTTACAGCATTACCGTGACATTGTGCATCTAAAAACTACACTAAACCTTCATTATTATTATTTATTAGTTTGTTTTACAGACACACGCTGCATCCGTTACAAAGCCATGCAACTTTACCAAGAGCCAGCATGTGTTAGTGGTTTGTTAAACTAAGTTTCCAGACAGGGGAAATGTGTTTTTTTTTTTACTATACCCAATTAGACCTACAAAGATTGATTAGTGAATTTGTGACAGAGTAAATAGAATATTAAAAGAAGAATTTTGTTAATTATTTAACCCCCCCACTATTAATAAAATGATCTGTAAACACGGATATTCTTTTTGTTCTCTACCGAGCAATGAAACGTTTTGTCAACAGAATATCCGTATACTTGTCTGCTGGACTAGTTCTATTATACTGAATAGGGGAGAGGAACGCAAGGGATCTATTCATTGGATACTTGCTGTGCTGACTGATCTGTCCTGGATACAAGCATATCACTAGGAACCAACCATAATATATGCTCAGATTTCTACTAGATACCAGCAGTGAAGTTCATTTGTAAATTTTACTATAAATTGGGTGAATGCAAATTAAAAAAAAAAGGAAAAAAGTGTACTCCCTTTTAAAACATTAAAAACAGAGATGTATTTAAATATAGAGGTATATTTACTAAACTGCGGGTTTGCCTATAGCAACCAATCAGATTCTAACTATCATTTTGCAGAATGTATTAAATAAATGACACATAGAATCTGATTGGTTGCCATATGCAACATCTCCACTTTTTCAAACCCGAAGTTTAGTAAATCTACTCCATGGACTTTAATATCCCCCCTTCCACCCCAACAGTCCCTGTTTTTACAGGACAGGGCAGATTTTTTTTTTTTTGGGGGGGGGGGGCAAAAGTGGAGTTTCTTATTAAATAGCATCATGGTCCAAACATATTAGGGGGTGTGGCCTGGGTAGATTAAGGACAATTTTGTCCCGTGTCACTGCCAGCTTGGGGGCTCTTTATCTGCCAGTCTCCCAAACCCCAGAGCCAAGATTACGCATGAAGGCACGTTCAATGCAAGCACACAGGAAAACTCAAGCATATAAAAATTAAAATTTAAATGTAAGATAAAAAATAAAATAAAAAAATAAAAAATAATAAAATAAATAAAAAATGCCTTGGCAGCCGTTTGTCTTGCTCACACCGGTGATACCTGCTTTAGAAAGCCTGCCTGTGCTTTTGTTGCTTCCAGAACTATCGCCTCTCGTCAAGACCGAAATCCCACTGAAGCTGCTGGCTTTGGTGACAGCGGGCTTCAGGTTTCGGATGGAGCTGTCGGAGTCTGTACTGCTCCACGGCCGAGGTTCATTATACTTCACATCATTCTCAGTACTGCTGTAGAGGCTGTTTCCTGATCTACCTGAAGCGTCTTTATTGATTCTGAAAATTTACACAACTGGACTGTAAAGATATATGGAAAAAAAAAACAAAAAAAAAACAAAACAAAAACGCCAGGAAATAAGATAGCGGAACACGCATGCAGACAAAGAGGTGACGGTATGAAATACCTAAATATCTGACGCCTCTGCTGTGTCATATTACATTCCTCCTCTTGAATTCTGTTGGCGGTTTAACACAGTTGTTAATGGTTTGCCGGCAATGTTCAAATTATCGGTAAGGATAAAGTCTATAAATAGCGTACCTACCTCTTATCTGTGATGAAGTTCTCCTGAGACTGATTGGGAAGAGGGGAAGGGGGTAGAAAAAAAAATGAAGTTGTTACAGATTGTTTCGCACCAGGAATAGTAAACATTTCATTTAAATGAATAATGTAATCAGTGCTGCAGGTGCCTTAACTGGAGAGTAATGTGCAATTACATCATCATACTGTTTACATACAGCTTATAATGATCTGATATGTAGATTTTGTATTTACAGAAAACAAACACACACGTGGTTGACAACGGCAAACACTACATTAAATCATGTATTCACCAGTAATCTAAAGATGATTGTAAAATAAAAACTGAATTAATTTGTCCAGGAAAATTCCCCACTTCTCTTCACTAGAAGAACAGTCTGATCTCCCAACTCACTACAGTCACCACCCTGTATTACTGTTCATTAGATAACTCCACTTTCATCAGTAAGTAAGTGGCATCGGGCCACGGATTTGTTAGTTGGTGGGACAGAAAGGTACCGGGCCAACATTATGGGCAATCCTTCAATGGGCTGCTAATATCAAAACACACGTTTTCAGCAGGGTCGTAACTAGGGCTGTGTGACGGGGGCAACCGCCCAGGGCGTAACGCTGAAGGGGGGCGCAATTTAGGAATATTTCAGGTTAATTTGGTTAAAATTGAGGGCTAGGGGGCGGCATTTCTCTTTCTCGCCCCAGGCGCTAGAATTCTAGGTAACGGCTCTGGTTTTCAGTAATATAAAAAGGAAACTTGTAACATCTATGATACATGCAATATATATATATCTATCTATCTGAGGATGGGGCTGCAAGATTCAACTCAACGCGATACGTCTCTGGAACAGACGGCGAAAACACAACTCAATATGCGCATCTGAACATCGAGGCGCTGAATTGCATCCCTACCCCCCCACCATCATTATCACCTCGCCAGGTTTATCGGCTATCAATATGACTGCTGAAAATTCCTTATGTTTAATATTTGCTGTGGGAAAAACAGACAAATGTGTCAGCGGTAGAAATTCTTAGCATTAAATATTCCACCTACTTCTTGCGCAAAAATTCGCTCACGGGCTCTCTGGTATTCTTCTTCCCGTTCCTCGATGGACTTGCTTCTCCGGTCATCCTTTAATCTCATCCTCATCTGTGCAGAGAAGGGGATTAGTAGTGGAGTCGTGTCTGGGGGTAACTGACAGAATAGAAATAAACAGCACTAACCTGATTATCATCTTTATCTAAACTAGAGTTATCTCTCTTCAGGATGTAGCGCTTCTGGAAGTCCACACTCTTTTCGTCCTTGATATGTTCCTCGAATTTCTGATCAGGGCTGAAAGGAAATGTAGAAGGGCAAATAGATAAAACGGAATCCGTGAAAGGAAATGTAACTCTGAAGCCGTTGCTTTTAATGTATGTCTACATGTATGTTATTGCACATTTATGTACCTTGATTCTTAAACATATAATTAAAATACAGAGAAAAGCACTAGAATCACATTAAATGTATTTAATGCACAAAACATGTCAAACCTTTTACTAACCCCTTCATCTGTCAAACACACGGTGAAGACGCAAAGCAATAAAAACACATTTCACACTGTCACTCTATTACACAAACCATTTCACAAGACTTAATCATTTTAGGTCATCGGATGAGAAATATTGACAAGGATGTTTTATCTCATAAAAGCTGTCCATATAGAATGCAAAAAAATGCTCCTTTAAGTTCCCATTTTTGGATTTTATAGATCATGTATAAATGACATCATGCCTTAAAAGAACGGAAAAAAACCCAAAACAAATCCTTGTACAGCATTAAAGCAGCAACCCCATTAAAAAAAAAATCAGTTGTGTTTTAGTTTTGTTTGTTTTGTGTTTTAACATAAATCACTGTTGCCGGATATAAAATGATTCTTGGTTTTTACCATTTTCCCTTGTTTTTCTCTCAGGCTGCTAGTAATGAATTATAAAACTGGACTACCATGGCAACCACAGTCACATGGCTTACAGAGAAGCTTCGGAACGCTCCTCTGAGATCTTTCTACACTGTGACATATTCCTTCTCCCCCTCTGCCATCACATGACATGCTGAGAGCCGGTATCTGTGTAGCAGACTAACCGTGTATCAGCCATTTTTGTTTACCATCCAGAGAGCTTTTGAAAAGATAATGATTTAAAAAAAATAAAACAAAAATGCAAAACAAAAAAGGAATTTAACTTTCTAAGTAAAAGAAAGTTAATTTATTAGTTTAGATGGGGCCTCCAGCAACTTTGCTTAATACATTGCTTTATCTTCATTCTCCACTTTTTTCAGTCAATCCTGTATATCAGTAGTGTACATTTTGTTACCGATGGATATAACAAAGCTCTTCTGTGATCTCCGCATTTTATATAGACTTATCCAGTAAGCAGCTGTGCATAATATCCAAGGGCAACAATTCTAATCAACTGTCTCGCATTGTAAATACGTCGGTCTAATGACTGGGGGGTATTTTTCCAATGCAACTCCCTACACCCAAAAACACACACAAAAAAAAGAAAAAGCCTCATGACATAAATAGACGTTTATCCACAACTCACATTCTTGTATTGCTTGTTTTGTTCACAATGACTGATTTTCCGCTCTGATCCACGTTATGGTCAAGGCCAAAGTATGCGGCGACTCTGTGCAGCAGCATCCTGTGGTACGAGGTCATCGGAGGGAATTTCTTACGTTGAATTCTACCAGGCAAACAACATGGAATGTTGGAGTGAACAGATATTATATTATATAGACAAACACACACAAACATAGGGGGGCACTTACTCATTGGTAGCAATAAAATCTAATATATCCTGTTCCAATTTAAGCAGCATCATTCTATCCCTGAAAACAGAAAAGAAAAGATTCCAGATGGCTACGGACAAATTATATAGACAGACATTTCTTTTGAAGATGTTGTTGTTCCCGGACTCTCTAAATGAATAAAGAAAAACACCAAACGTGTCAATAAAAGACTGCGCAGTATATCAGCGACTATGAAGACATCCTAATGTTCTGCTTCTCTTCTCACTCTCTAATTCAATCCTAATCACCATTTAAATTAATATTAATTAGCTTGGTTAATGGCAGAGGAAGAACATCAATTATGAAAGGCTTTCAAAAGGCTGCACTGCTCAGACGTCCAAACTCCCTGCCCCCTCTGTACTGCTTCCGCCAGGCCCCCGAACTCAGACGTTACTGACAGCGATGCGGAGGCAGAAATCCTGGGCCCCGGTTCTATAGCCTCGCACTGTCACTCCCAATGAAGTCATCCAAACACAACGAATAGGACGCAACCTCCAACAACAACATCCATATTTGCCATCAGTAAGTGCCATGCCATTATTGAACAAAGCTACGGAAAATGCTGACTACACAGAAAAAATAAGCATACGTTACTTTACAACACAGGACCGAAGTTGCGGATTACTAATTCAAAAGGCGGAAATGTAAAATAAGAGAAAAACGCAAGCTCATTTTAACCCCTTCATAACTGAAACTATTATGCAAGCTTCGCAATTATGGTGTGCCAGTATCACTGGGCATTAAGGGGTTGGTTCGTAGTCTATCCTGGTGAATGTTATACTCCTGTTCTGGGCTCTCTTTGAAGCATAAGTGTGCAAATATATATTTTATTTTAGATGGAGTGTTTGTTACTTATTTGGAAGTCACTACCAGTTGGCAGAGGCTGAACAATTATTTGCAAGTTGGAAAGGGGTGGGGGGGGGGGGGGATGTCTTTTAATTGGCTTGTGCAACATTCAATCTATGTGACACCCTTGTAAAAAATGTCCACTTCACTCGGAGTGGATAATAATCATCATTATTTATATTCCGAAGCGCTTTAAAATTGGAAACAAACACAGTAATAAACAAACTGGGTGAAACATACAAGGAGGCGAGAGGGCCCTGCTCACAAGTTTACAATCTATGGGCTATATGAGGTCGTGGGGTTGAAAAGGGAGTTGGAGGGGGGCACAGACTTATTATCATGGCACTTAATTATTAATTGCTATTTATTTATATATTTGAATGCTGTAAAAACCCATACAGCTCAGTATTGTAAAATCACTTGTGATAGAGATCTAATGCTTTCCAGCATTCCATGGAAGATTCAAATTGGGACCACCTTTAATGGAGAAAGCCCCCTTTAACGTTAACATAATAGTTACTATAGCAACCCAAATGGTGGCTTAAGCTTCCACTGAACAACATATATTACTGATCACGCTCCAAAGAGATAAATCAATTGGCGGGGGAGAGGAAAGCGCTCATCCATCTACAAACTGTTGCGCTAAGACGTAGACCTTTACAGGAAATGGGGTTGTAACATATTGGCTTGTATATGCTAAGGTTTGTTTGTTTTCTTTGGTAAAATGTCTTTACAAATAGATACTTATAGACAGTCACCGTAAACTAACCGTTACGTCTCCACAATCTTACGATTAGAGGCGATAAACCGCTGACGCGGAGGTTCTCACACGGACCTGTACGTTTGGGGCTTCGAGAAGGACTGCGATACCAGCGACTGTCTGAGTCGGCACAGCAGGTGATGAATTGCAGTTGTAACAAAGGATTAAGCAGCTCGGCCTTTCAGAGTGTTCTAAATAGCAGGAATTGCATTACTGCCTGGAGAAGCATTGCTTTGGTTTTTTAGAGGGTACAGAAACTAAAAATACTTTGGTCCTCTGATTTATCCTTGTGATTGCAGAGTAATATGCCCATGTAGTCAAGAGATCTTCATTATCCATAAAGCTCCACACAATAGAACTTGTATATAATGTTGCATCAGTAGACTAAATAATCAAACTCCCTTATACGAACAAAATAAATTTACATTCCAATTCTCTCCAACCTGACCTAGGACAACAAAAAACACCACATGTAAGTTGCACCCGCTGAGAAACATCCATGTCTGTACATTAGGGGTGACCAAGGATGTCCCTGGAATCCAAGTTTTTTTTTTTCCTGGGCATTCCAGTGCCAATCCCTGCTGCTAATGCAAGCAGCGCAGCACAACGGGAGCAGATGGGAGAGGAGAGGAAGCAGAGGCTTCATTGTCGCTTATTTAAATACCAAGAGCCAACAGGCTGGTTGCCAAGCAACAATAATTGCAAGATAAAAATCTGAAAGGGGGGGTCTTTTAACTATATTAAAAAGAAAAAGTAATTGGTGGAAGATAGATATTACATAATAGCGTATACATCTGTATGGTCTAAATATCTTCCCAGAATTCTAAATGTTTATTCTTTGTAATATTCTCTTCCACCTCTAGGGGGGGGGGGGGTTCTCTCATGCATCTCCCTAATGTAAGAAATCTTGCTGTATCTTCTGTCTAGTGGCTCTTTCCCCTATTTCGGTTATTGCGGTAACGTGGATTAAGTTTTCGCGGCTGTTCCGGCTAATTGAATATGCCCCTTTAAATTTGTATAGATGGTAACAGTATTAATAGAACTCAGGCAGAAAGATGTTGAAGGTTATTTCATGTGTTGCTCCATAAACCATATTCTCACCTAAACGGATTTCAGAGTGACCTACCTGGGGTTACTCTTCAGTGTGTTTACCAAAAATTCATGGAGGTCTATGCCGGTGGAATCTGTGTATTCCTGGCTGGAATCTGTAACGAGAATGATAACGATGAGGCAAGGAATCAATACACAGAGTGATTGACAAAATAAAATAAAAATAACTTTAATTTTTGTGTAATACTTAGGTTATCTATATAGTGCTTTACAGGGAATACTTACTCACATTAGACCCTGACCCAGTGGAGCTTACAATCTACACACACACACACACACACACACACACACACACACACACACACACATACTAGGGCTTATTTCTTCAGAAGCCAATTAACCTACCAGTATGTTTTTGGAGCGTGGGAGTAAACCGGAGCACCCGGAGGAAACCCACGGAAACACAGGGAGAACATACAGACTCGGCACAGATAACGGCACCTGTGCTGGAATCCAACAGCTGACCCCAGCACTGTGAGGTGGCCACACAGACATGTATCAACTCATAGACTAAGTCAATGAAGGTGTTGATCAAACCAGATATGAAACAAACGGTGAATTAAGAGACAAACCTCGCGAAAGCATTTTGCGAGAAGACTTCTCATTCCCTTTTTCAGTTTCATCTTTCAGAGTTTTTTCTTCTTTTCCCGGTGATGGGGCGAGCTGGACCGGTATTGGTTCCTGGAGATTTAAAAAAACAAAACAAAAGTAAAAACAGAACTCTAGGTCTTGTACGTATAAAATGCAAAACAAGAGATCCATACAATAGATGATAACTCTACACAACACGCAGGAACCGTTTCCTACTAAATTGATAACAGAGATCAGAGACAATTGTTTGCCTTTAATAGAATCCGTTAACGCTCCGAAAGACAGCGAATTACATTAAAACCGGTCAGTTCAACCAGAGCAATGAACAATCCAAGATACCAACAGCCCAGGGTCGTAGGCGATACGTCTGTACTCTCACATTTTGCTTTTCAACACAAAATAAGTGAGATCACTAAAAGGGTGGAGCCTGATAATCAAGTCCACAGGGCACAATATAACCGTTCCTTTCATATTTGAGGAAATATTAGTAAGAGTCTGCGGCAGAAGAGCAGGTATCACTGGACACAAACTGACCCAGGGGTTTCTTCCCACAAGCCACCACTCTGCGGCTTTATTACATCCCACCCACTAAGATCCGCTCCATTTCCCAAGTACCCAACACATTAATCACACCTACACAAATTGGGACCTACAGTCTGCAAAACTGTGGTGTCAAATATGTGTAAACGATAACTACACTTTCAAAATAAACAGTAGGAACAGTACAACGGAAAACAAACAAAACAAAAAAAAACTAAAATCACATAATAGAAGGAGGTACTAAACTGCAAATAAAACATTGACACAGGGTGTGTGAAAAGTCCATCTACACCAAAAAAGTACACGTACGGAGCCTGAAAGGAGATGTCTTAGGGAAGCAATACTTGCTTGTACACCCCGCATGCTGAGCACTTTCATAGCGCAAAACGGGGCCGTATTGAGTCTTAAAAATGTATCATATTGTTAGTGGAATACGCCGCAAGTAAACCTTTTAAAGTTTTGGCGATACAAGTTTAATTAAGGTAGTAAAAAAAAAAAAAAACCTGGGAAAGTTCGATTGAGGCGCTTTTGGTAAATACACTGGTTTGAAACCGTTTTAAAATCATATCTGGTATGAAAAGCATTTGTGCGCACAAGATTTACCAATTTATCAATAATGCAATTGGGGTCGAGTCTGGGGGCTTCTAGATTGGTCCCCGCACTTCTCATTAACTACGGTAAAATATCCTTTGTCTGTTCACTAACTTTGTATAGGCATGTATTGTATTGCCATGTATGTGGCCAATTTAAATGTCACCTAACAGATATGAAGTGTTGAGCACAGTTTACTAAGCACTGGTTTCACTTGTTTTCAGTTGTTAGCCTTACTGATAGACACGCAGAATTATTCATATCAAGAGCATAGAATAAAAATGTTCTCCAAGTAAGACGACTTCAGATTTTATGGGCATATTCATGAGATTAAAATGTCACGTTAGAAGCTTATTTGACTCTTGCTACTTTCATGTATGAATCAGCATCACCCGTCCCATTTTTTTAGGCCAATCTATAAGGTCACCTTCATGATAAATTTATGCCGTGCTACCACGCTGCAAACGCAATAGCTTGAAAAACTTTGAATGGGTTACTTAGCACGAACTAAGTCGATGCACGGCGCCAATATTGAATAAGGCAAAACACTAATTATCGACTATATAAATGCCTAGTGGCGTGTGTGAGAAAAAAAACAAAAACAAGCTGCAGCGCCACCTGCTGGGCAGAGTTATACACTGACCTATACATTTCTTGAAGGAGAAGTGACAGTTGGGAGTGGTTGGTGGTTGCCGGGGGTGACAGTGGGGAGTTTTTAACACCTTAAGTAGCTTGATGAAGGATGTGGCGATGAAGATGAAGGATGAGGTGATGGAGCAAAATGATGAGGTGGTGACATGTGGACAAAACCACGTTAAAAAAGGGCGCTTGCGTCGGGAAGTAACGCTCTTCCCCTAAGGAGGCCTGGGCTAGGCCCAAATGCATGACAAGAACCTTTTTAACACCTTAAGTAGCTTGATTTGACTAGAATGCATGAGTATCATGCACGGGTTAACTTGTATTATATATATACATTGCACCATTTGTATTTTAACAGTGTTGACTTCCTTAAGCAAATAGGATTCTATGTTTAGCCGCTCCAGGTTAGATCATCATAACAACGGATTCCAATAATGCCACAATGATACTATAAGAAGGTGGAAAAAGTTAATCCACGCGCCCTTTATAAAATATATTTATTACCTGTGTGTCCAGGGGGAAGTCAGCTGTGGAAGGAGGAGGGGATTCTTCACACACAGCCAGGCTCCGAACTAGCTTTAACTTTGAGCTTGACTAAAGAAAGTGATTTACAACAGAACTACAGGTCAAGAGCAAGAACACGGCAGAGAATAAACTCAAATGCATTCAGCACGTTGATAAGCAAGGACCTATTTTCATTTGCAAGTGGAAAATATGCAGACAAAATAAAAATAAAAAAAATAAAAATAAAAATCACAAGAATACAAAATAAATAAAAATAAAACACTCCAGACTAAAAATAAAAATAATGTACACTTATGCCAAAACTGCAAACAGAAGGTCCACAAAGCATGCCAGCAAACAAGCCAGGTACTGTACCTTAGACCTTTTTCCTGTTTGCCCCAAATTCTGCACTGGTCGCTAGAGAGAGTAGGCACAACAACAGTATTCATTACAAGGGCTAAAAAGCACTATAGAGCAGCAACAACACGAAAATATCAAATACAAAGATAAAGGAACATGCAAAGAGCATTAATAAAAAGTCAACGTATTGGTAAGGAAACGAAACATGCATAAGGTGACCATGAAAGTTTCCGGTATGGCTGAAGACTTGCCAACGAGTCACTAAAACATATTAATGTAAATAAATGGACTGCAAACTAAGACAAAAATAAGGAATATCTCCCTCCCCGCATAATAAAACACACCGGGATTTGTAACAGAGATAACCTAAGATCATCAATCAAAATCAACCTCTGCTGTACAAACAGTAACACATCTAATGCTACAAAACAACAATATTTATAACTGCACTAGTATTTGACTTTGACTTTACGGTGCGTGCACAAATGTGGCAATGGTTTGTAATGAAGTATAGGTAACCTGGCACAGGTCAGTGAGCCAAGAGAGGAACATACATTTTTGATTACACAACAGGATTAAATAACGAAATTTATTTAAAACTATAACATAAGCTAAACAGATCTGCTACAGAGATTATTGTTTTAGGGAAGAAACATATAAGCCTATTTAAAAGATTAATAAACAAAAATACAGCTATTATGGTTCCCCCCCCAAAAAAAAAAGATTTTTTTTTTTTTTTTTTTTTTTAAATACAGATTTGGGTTTCCTTATTTGTTCACAAGTAATAAAATCAGCACATATGAAACCAAAAACAAAAGACAGGTTTAAAATGACATTTTAATAAGCGAGAAATCAATTTTAGATAGATTCCAAGGAAAGACTGTTCCCAGATATTGACTGAATCCCTCCCTCCATCCCAAGAGATCGCTCTGACCTGCAGAGGTATAATTAGTTTTCGGTCTTGTTATGGTTTCTATACATGAAGGTCAAATTAGAAGACAATACCGAAATGAGTAATTACATTGACATGTCAGCTTCAGTTTTTACTATTTCATTTAAATTTAATTATTTTGCAAAGGGGGGGGGGGGGTGCTGTGTTCAACCCCACTCCCCATGTGTTTACTAAGGACATTGTATTTCGGTTTTGCGGCTTTGTAACTTTGATAAAGCAAGAGGAGTGAAAGTGATAAATCTCAGCGTTCATCTGAAACGCTCTCTCAAATTGAGCTCATTCCAGCAGCGCGATGTGGCAAGTCTAAAGCTATTGTTGGAGAAAACTATATTCTGTTCTACATTACAGTGAAAGATTAAATGTTGTAACAAAGGTCTACAAAAGCCACTCAATGTACTCAACAGTAGCAGTCGGCACAGCTTGACGACTCAGTGTATTCCATCCACTTTGCTGTAAGAATATTCCAAAAGATCCGAAATGCAAAATATTCCTCGCATTATAACAGAATCACGTATCGGGCAAAACAGAAAAGAATCCCAGTAGTGCATCAAACTAGATATTCTGCATATACAGTGTAGACACGGAGGGAAGGACGTCCAAGACAAAATTATTTAATACACAGGGAAGTCACATCTTGCATTTTACAAATCAGCTGAACATCCTCAGACAACAGTCACTGCAGGAATACAGGAGAGCACAGGGCTCCCGAATCTGGCTTTGAATCTCTCTACTGGAGCGGTTGTGCCATAGTTAAAATCTACAGAATCTGGATCCTTTTATTACACAATTCTAGAATTGGGGTTTAAATCATGACCGTTGTATAAGTCTGTATCGGTTTTCTAAACCTGACATAACAGAAGTACGCAAAGTATTCCCCTAAGAACCAACGGCTGGGTGCAAGTTGTTTCACATAAGAGATGGCAGTAAAAGGAGCTCATCAGAAACCGATATGCAAGATTACATATTAGACTTTAAATCAGTCTAAAATAGCTGAACAGATCTGCTTATACCCCTGTAGATAGCAGTGGTCAAATAACCGAAATTTTGCGATCTGAAAAACTACTCGAACTTGTATTTTTAGTTTAATTTTAGATGAAAACCTGCCCTCTGTAAACGGTTTTATGCCAATATTAATTTAGTATACGGTAGAGCTTTGCCAATCCGTATGCCCGAAACAGATAGCCGATTTCAGCAACATTGATTTAAAGGGAACCTGCCTTCACGTTTTCGGTGCACAAATCCTCCCCCCACCGCCCCATAGTAAATGATCCCTGGGATCGTGTCCCTTTAGTGTCAGACTTCCCTGCGTGGGAGGCGTTCTGTCCTGCACAGTGAGAACCTTATTACCCTCACTCCTCAGGGCAATTACAGGAATATAGATGTATGGCACAACCCTCCTACTCAGCGTGTTCAGAGACACTGCGATATGAAGCCAATAGCTCTGGTAATATGATGAATGCAGTAATACCACAGCAGGGGCACACCAGGTCACAATAATTACCCCACAATTCTCTACTCGGCAGCAAAATGTCAGGAGCTTGGAAACAAGTTGTCAAAAGCTGCGGAGAACGTCCTTAAAACCGTTCTTTACTGCATTATTAACCCTTTACTGCGCTGTCTCTGGCCACGGTTACCCATCATGCTTTCTACACAGGCCAACAATGAATAAAAAATAAAAATATTTCTGCTCTCTTACCATTACATATTATTGTGATAGAGACGATGTTCGTAAAAGTCTCTTTTTGGCCCGGAGACTATTACAGTTTATATGCATTTAATAGGAGATGTCCAATCAATTCATTTTAATTTGATAAGATGATAATTTGCAGACATTGTTATTAAATTCTATGCTTCCTTATGGCAGATAAACATCATTTAATTCTAAAATGTGCTTCTCTGAAGAGCTTCACCAATTAAAATCATGCTTCAATACCCCTTACATCTAAAAGTAGCAGAACTATGGGTTTAGTGCACCCTTGCCATTCACAAGATGCTCCCTCTCCACCGCCTGTACAAGGGAATAGAAGATCATTCGGAATATCAAGGGCTGCCGACACCTTAACACCTGCATAGAGCTGAGTGGATGGCTGGACAGTCGTCCAATCAGAACTGTAGACACAAGAGGTGTTGCAGTTGAATTTCTAAATGATCCTGCCCCCTCTAGGAGGAGAACGGACTGTTAATCAGAAAGGGAGGTAGTATCTCTCACATGGTGGGGGCTCCCACATACTGCCCTTCTGCTAAATAGGGGGGGGAGGAGGGGAGGTAGGAGTTTAATTCTGGGTGTATTACCCAAAGCAATTTTGCAGAGTGTGGTTACAGTGATTAAAAGTAAAAAGCAGTACTTGTGGCTACTTGCCTATTTTGAATATAGGTTTATTTTATACAAGAAGCATTTATCATTTGAAAAGCTCAAAAAGATCAAGTGTTGCTGCCTTTTAAAAGCGCTGGTGCCGAGACTGCCAATTAGTGTCCCTATAACTTGCACAGATGTTGCCTTTCTGTGTTATAAAGACATTTACTAACTTACAAACCATGTCTAATGTCATAATCTTATAAAAAGCAGATGTCCAAGACATGTGCGATGAAAGAGGTTCAAACACAAGCAAAGAGTATTTAATAAAGTAAAGACTGTCCCAATATTCCTTAGAATAATACCCTGTTCCGTTAATTAAATCCTTCCAGCCTAAAACTGCTGAGGGTGGGGAGGGGGGGGTTAACAAAACAAATGAATCTACAGATATCATGTACAACATTGTTTCCTGTGTGCAGGTCTGTAATGTAGTCACACACTTTGTTGTTCCAACTTCCTTAATTACCAGAAAATGAAGGTTATAAGTGAGCCAAGGTCACAATTCAGTGTCCAGACCGCTCTAGAGATACAAATCTAAAAGAAATGCATTTTTTCCTTGGAGGCAGTACCTGCTCTGGCATCCGCATCTTTCACTGCATTAATTTAAAGCGACTGAAGTTACATTCCAAAGACAATTCAGTCATGTTGTCAGCTGACAAACCGGTTGATTGTTTTGCGATCACCCGTAGTACTGACCCAGGAAATGTACCCTGGTCTTCACAACAATGGCCACTAGTCATTACGCAACATTAGCTGAAGTAATGGGATTGGAATTAAAAATTGTACATAACCCAAGAACAAAAAATAATATTTGTGTACTCGCAAAGAAATCATCAAAATACAGGATGTGAAATGCCACATGTTCATACAACACACAAGGTCGGCCAACAGTTACATTGTTTTTGCATTATCCAGGCTCGTTATCTGACCAGGTAGGTTATATTAAATGTAAAAAGCATTTTAGTTATCCATCATGATGCTAAAGCTAAGCTCCAGAGCGAGCTGGAGGTCATTGGAAAATGGCAAATACTAAAAGAGATTGTTAACGCGCTATAAAGTAAAACTGGAGCACAGGAAGTATGGTGGTGTTACCATGCCAACCAGACATGTGATTGCAGTTGTATTTAAAAGCAAATAATCTGTGGGCAACACCACCTTACAAAATACGATTCCCACCACAATCTTTCAGTAAATAGTAGTGATAATGGACTCTGTTCAGGGGGAGGGCTGGCAAATTATAGCCTGGGGGACAAGACTACTCAGTAGCCTATTCAGAAGATTTTAAAGGAAAAAAATTGCAGGTGGCCCAGGGGCGGATGCCCCCCTGACTCTGTTAGTCTGTGACACATATCCTAGCTTGTTTAATCAAGTACTAAGCCATTATTCCACAACAATTTATTTAATGCCCACAAACCTACACACACCAGTAGACATACCAGTACACAAGACTTATGGCCTACAAAATAATTCATGAAGTTCTCAAGACATTTTGCTCCACCTTTTATTTTTTAGCAGAAGGTGCAGGGGTTGTAATGAAAATTATATTCTAAAAAAAACAAAAACAAACAAAAACATCTTAATCCAAACCTGCCACAGCCCCACAATCTACAGCTATTAGCGATTCTTATGCTTACAAAATTTTAGAAATTACGTCTGTAGTTTATAGCAGTGTCTAAGGCCCAGTCACCTCTTCTCCCAAATGGAATTTTAGAATTACCCTGGAATAAATGTATCCATGAAAATGGAGGGAAGACTTAGGCACTGGAAAGGTGTCCAAAGAACACAGGAGATTTTTTAAAACCTTGTTATAATGTAACTCTTAACGTCGTCTGAGAAGCTGGAAATTAGCAAATGAGTTACCTGCCTGGGTTTTCCCTGCTACAAGCATCTGGGGAACACAAATTATCGCTGACCTATATGGGCAAAAAAGGTGACTACCCAGGTGACAGATTTTTTATTTATTTCATTTTTTTAATTTTTTTTTAATGTATTCTTGTGCCTTCTTGTTATATAGTACATGGGAAGCACAAACCGACTAATGCAAAACACGAAAGAAAATAAACGCTTGGTAGAAACTGCAAGACAAACAGTCACGGGAGATGCTGCTGGCGCTACGCGGTCTCGCCATCTGTACGACCGCACGGGCGTCTTACCGTGGCGTCCAGCTTGACATCACCGCAACCGTCGTCTTTTTCTGCGCTCTGGAGGTTTTCCGCGGAGCTGGACGGAGCCAGGTTGGACTCTGATCCCTTCATTACTTCGGGTTCGTCCTTTACAGCAACAATACCAGACATCCTCATTTGGAAAAGGTCACTTTAAAACTTTAAAGGATATACAGAACCTACAAATTCCAAAACAAGAAAAAAAAAAACAATAAGAAAAAACCACACAGAAGTCAAACGCTTGAGTTACTTCGCTCATGTACTCAAAGAGACACTGGTGCGTAAGGAAACACATTAATAACTACATACATGTCTATATGAATGCAGTTTTATGTACATCTACATCATTGATAATGTTGGCAGATAACATAATATTGCTTATCTTAAGAAAAGCCAATCTTTCGTGGTTATTATCCAACATCACACATCCCCAGCAGCTGGGGACCGGAAATTGAGACAACTTTACTCTCAAGAGCACTCAACGCCGATGTGACAGAAATGGTTAAACCATTTGATTAAAATTTTGCACCACACAAGTGTTGACGGGGCAATCGCATCTCAAATTAAATTAAACCGTAATAATGATCCAACTGTCAACATTATCCAGACTTTTTTCACCTAATTACAAATATTCTGAGTGCGTTTAATGTGATTTTTTTCCATAGAGATAAGCAATAGGTACTAGTGTTACAGATTGGGCTGTGGGAAGCCTTGCATTAGCATTTTAACCTTTTAGATCTCCTTTTACTTTCAAACTGGTCCAAATACTGAATTGCTGACCAACCCCCCATCCCCTGCATATAGAGACACTCCTAGGGGGACATATCACCCTAAAATCCCATTTCAGATATTTTCAATTACAATTTCATACACTGAAAAGAAATCGGTATTCCAACAGGGAATAATTGTGTGCATATGGGAAAAGCAGACACATATTTATATTAAGACCTCAGCCCCGTCCAACATAACGCATAATGCATGAAAGCAGATCCCCCTCCCTCCCCCCGATTTATGAGAATAGTTAAATATTTAATTGCATTTAGTGGAATCATTTGCTTGTTTGCATGCTGTTATCTAGTCACGGTGCTCATACTGCATTGACACCAAATTAAATGCAAATAAGTTTTCCCCACCCTTCTTGAGGAACTATAATTCAGGAAAATGGGGGGGTTGGCTTTAATTGTTTTCATGAAGTGTCAGCCAGGATTCTAAACATAGACTTGAACAATAGAGAGCGGTTCCTGTTACCATGGGAACAAGAGGAGAAGCATTTTGCTGCAGCTTCAAGGAAAAAAAAAATCTGCTGTACAGGTAGAGAGAACAAAAGACCAGTTTCCCAGCATACATATAAATATATTATCCCAGGAATGTGCTCTCAGAGACACCAGACAACGGCTCCGACACACTGATCATTTCCTTTGGTTTTATGCTAAATAATAAGTCCACGGCAGACCGAAACGTTGACATAATGCAACGAGCCAGGCTGCTTTGCATCCCGTGTAAAACGGCTCCTTACATGATCTATAGTAGACACATACATGAGGCTATATGTTTTACACGCACACGTGTCATTTATTACTATATCTACCTCTCAAATCACTAGTGAACCTCTAACTCCTAGCGTCGACACTCGCGACCTTTCCTTTGGTTGCTGTGTCCCCTTTCCATCACATTTCGATTGCAAGCTCTTCAGGGCTTTAGAAGGCACTACACAGTGTGGCACCATAAATCGGCTTACACATATCTATAAATTCGCCATGAAAGCCGCTCAGCCTGTCTGTAGGATGGGAGGGGGGGGAGCAGAGTTAGGAGCCGGACGGTGGCACATACTAGGGGTGTTTTGTGCTATGCCGGCAGCGCAGGTATACAAAAACAACATTTTGGTTTAGAAATGGAGCCCAGTCACGGCCGGTTTGACAGGTTTTACCTGAACGAACATGTCAAACTGGTTCTGCACAGTTTAAAAATTACAATCTACCTAGTAGGAGCCAGACACTGACGAGGACAGAACGGGAAATGGAATAAATTGCGGAGTTGGAACCGTTAGGCATGATTTATCACCAACGGGCTGTGCCTGGAACGCGTCCCTATCGGATCTGCTCACCAATTAGCGAGACTTTCTAAAGTGACCTCATTACGAGAGGTGGGCAATTACTTGCCACCTCTCCCCCTCCTCGCAGTGTTACAAATGATTCAGAGTCACAAGCCGGTGTGATGGGAAGGTCATGAGGCGGTTTTTGTTTTTTTTTTTATAAATTTTTTACTTCATTTTGGAAATGCAGGAGCCCAAAACCCGATCTATACTACTGCAATTATAAAAGCCTTCGCAGGGTCACGAGGGACATAGCGAGGGGACAATTTCCAAAGGACAGCAGCGCTATAGCGTAAACCTAGGCAACCGGGGGGGTCTATAGGTGCTGTGGAACTACAACACCCAGCATTCCCCACCTACGGTTCCACAACAGCTAGAGACCCACAAGTCTGCCCTATAAAATACCTGTGCAGACCAGTAGACATCTGTTACATCTAACAGAATCCTGACACTTTCCTGCTCACACCGAGCTGTTACAATGTTTCACTTCACATTAAAATTAAAAAGTAAGACGGACACAGCTGGTCTCTGTCCCTCTGAGGACAGTGTGTAACAGTTACCTGATGTATCCTATTGTTATAAGTATGTGATGTCCCAGAGTAACACCGAGAATTATTTTCAGGTTCCTTCCCACCGAGATTAAGCAGGACGTCAGTTGTAATGAACCATCTGGAAGGTGACAGAATCCGTCCCATGTCCCTGACACTAGTGGGAAGCCTTGGTCTGGGTTACGCTGCTCGAGGTCATGTGCAGCATCTCTTGTACCAACCTGAAGATAAGCATCATGTAATGACAATATCACACACACATGTACAGATACACAGACAACAGTATAAAACATTCAGGGGATCCAGCAGATCTCAGTACGTAACATTATCTGCCTGATCTAAACCTGGGCGGTTGTTTTATTCTTCAACTCCGCAACCGTGGAGAACGTTATTCATTTATGTAATAAAAATCCTTGGCTGCCAGGAAATTCTGCCAAAAGATTTGGAAACATAATGGGGAAAACAAGCTTGGGATTTGGCAATTTGCTCAGATTAAATCATTCTAAAAGACCGGCACAATGAGCTGGGAAAATGAGAAACAAAAGCAGAATATATTGGGAGAATGAAAAAAAATAAAATAAAAAGGATTTTGATTTTTTTTAATCTTTAAAGCGACATTAATTGTTCTTTGGAAGATTTATTTAGTGTGTTGATATTGTTAGCATTGCTAAGCTCAGAGCACGGTTTCCGATAGACAGTTCTGAGAATTGGCTGCAATTTTTGCCCTCCGAACCATCCCCAAATGACAGGTGGAAGCATTTTGTTTAGAAGTGCACCTATCGCTTCTCCCTAAATATTATGCAGAATACAAAACTTCAAACAAGAGGAAAGCGAGGAGAGATTCACAGCCCATCGACGAGGGATGCTCGGGTCGTTTTATCCTATTGAAAATGAAATTACTAACAGTCACCTGGTTACAAACCAAGGTGCTCTCTAGAGGGGAGAATCTGAAGATATAATAATGTGCTATATGATCTACCAAGGGACTGACACTCAACATGCAAAATCACAACCTAGATCCTGCTTCTCTGCTGAATACAAATATTTTCCTTCCGTCCCTATTAAGTCATCAGTCAGAAACAATTTCTCTTCTTTCTCTGAATACCTGGAACATGGTTAGAAATAGGACTTTATCCCAGGTACACAAAGTTCCAAAACGCACCTTACCGGTTTTACAGAAAGTGGGAAACGAGTTAATTAAGACAAGATATTAATATGCTTCAAAGTATCAGCAAATATTCAGTCAAAGGACGAGAACTTGGCTGTAATCGAGAGGCTCTTAATGAAAGGGTTGTAGAAGGAAGCACATTAAGATATTGATTTATGATCAAACATTGGAATGAAGATAAATGAGCAGCATCCACTAAACCTCCTATATGGTTTTGCACCAAGACCCAACTTATACTCTACGAAGAGCAAAACTCTAACCAAGTATTTGTATGAAACAAAGAGTCAACCATACTTCAGTCCACACATTCTCTCCAATATACTGTGGAATATGGCACATATATATATATATATACTCAGATGAATTGGTCTAGAAAATACGAACTGAGTGGTGATATTTTTATTCCTGTGATAGAAAGCACAGAATCCTGGAAAGATACTGCAAATTCACAAAGCAGCCACATGGAATATTGAAACTGTAATATACAATACATTGATGAGCTGTAATAGAACCATAATAATTGTTGGTACTTTTTTGCAGATTAAAATGCTAAAACCAAGTTCTGCAAATGATGCTGGTGCAGAAATAACTAGGAGAGAAGGCAAGTCATCCCTGTATTGACATTCACTCACAAAGAACACAGCACGGGAATATCTATAGGAAATCAAAGGCAATTACACATTTTGATATCACAAGAAATCAAAAACGTACAGAAAAGTGAAATAAAAAAAGAAAAAAAAAAAGTGGTATCAGAACAAAACAACAAGATCAATATTAAACACAGGATTTTCAAAGCAGTCACTAAATCAGCAGACAACAGTTTACTTTTTAAAACTGCTATTCATGTGTAAAATGGTTCAAAAAGACATGATCTAAAAAAAAAAAAAATGAATAAAAAAAAAAAAGGAGCTGAGAAGCCGTCAAGCTAGAAAAATCCATCACATACCTGAACCATGCCGGCAAATAGCTTCATTGCACCAAATTACAGGAGATATGCTTTCCATAGCATCTACACAATTGCTCTGAACGGCTCTTTGAGAGAGCGATTACTGCAAGCCTACACTTAGACGATCTTCCAGGAACCCGGCAAACAGTCTGTTAAGGAACATACAGGAGCCTGGGAGTGAGTACACAGCCAACAGCTGCTGCTGGTGATGTCAGCACACACACAGCCAGTAAGAGTTCAGCTCCACACACACACACACAGCGCACGCTAAATTCACATCTTCATTAGCCATAGCAGCAGATGATGTAAAAATATACATATAAATAAATATTTAAAACAAAAAAAAAAAAGTGTTAACGTGTTAAAGTGCCAGGGAAGGGTTTGGTGGTAAATTTTTATCATCAAGACCATGCTCTGCAGTGTGTGGGGGGGAGGGGGGGGGAACCAAAAAAACAATATGGTAATTTTCTATTAAAAACTCTAACATTTGCAATTTGTGTACATTTAAGAAAAAAATATATATATTAATAAAGAGGATTATTCTCTTTAGTGTTTTATTAATGATCATATTGTATCCAGGTTTCAGGTTAAGTGTAGCAGTGGCAAAATCAATATTTTCAGATTTCAGGTTGTTTGAGGGGAAAATTCGCACATGCAAAACCAGTAAATTATAAATAGGTTATATATTGGTCTAAAAGAACCCAAGAATCTGCAATACAGAAACAAAAGCAGCTTGAGAGCCTGACAGCTGTATCTGAAAATGTGGATTCATTTTATTCTGCAAACCAGCACGACAGTGACCTGCAGAAGATTAATATCACACGTGGGTCACTGGTGGTCCGCACCAGCACTCAATAGACCAGCAAGTGGTACCTATGTCTGCAATGTCCTAGTTCTACAACCACAAAGACAGGGGACAGAGCGTATAATGAGCAGTTTGGGTACATAGATCATCCTCCTTATGTTAATGTTGTAGGGGTTCCTTATATTTAATTGAATTGCCAAAATATGTTTATTTAAGGGAAAGGGACAGCAACCTCCACACAGGTTTTCCCTTTTGGGCTCAGACTTGTTCGCGTAAATGCGCTGGGAAAAATGGCGCAGAAACGAATGTGCGCTTTTTATTGCAACGCATTGCACTGGTAGTACGTGTTAAGGCATGGAAAATAGCGGAAATGCAGTTTAGAACAAAGATTTCAGGACTAGATGGTGACGACAATCGTTAACTCACACCCAGAATATCTGTGGAACACTCACATTTCGGGCTGTTCCCCCCCGAGACAGCAGGCCTTTCCCCTGGGACATCAAGGACACAATTCACCATAAATCGCAACATTTTTAGTCTCGAACTCTGCGGTGAAACGCCATCATCACGTCACGGAGAGTTTGCATCATTTTTATTTGCATTATTGTAAAAATGTATTTAAAAATGTACCTATCGCCCATTTCCAAGTCAGACTTTATAGATGACAAAACTATACAGTTAGGTATGAATTAATTCACGCATACTATTACAGAACAGTCCTTGAAAAGATGCTAGTACAAGGATTATAAAATTAACCAGGTCTATTGATTCCACAAGATAACGGCAGTAACACATGATCATCACAATGTTTAACACTGATAGTGTCACGTAAGTGTCATAACACCGCCATCGCATCAAAACGCAAAACTCAACTTGTGATCCAAGCAAAGAATTTACCAGAATACGGTGTTAATTCCTGGCTAAATAGAGTCTAAAAAAAAGTGCCTGATGCTGAAATTTTTATGCAAAGTACACTATGAAAAAACTGCACATAATGCAGCCCAGTAATTCAGTAGGAACCCGATTACACCACGAGTCCCCCACTGAATTTATAGACTATATCTTCTTGTTGGTTCCACTCCTGTCCCAGCGATGTCGCCTATTCCTAGAGAACCAATAGGTGGCACCTTCCTGAATATTGCAAGGGCCTCCACAGTAAGTAATCTGTGCTGTTTAAGGGCAATTTTTTCACTCCTAACAGATTATTCTCCTAATAGTGGCTGCTCTTACCCTTTCCTGTGTGATTTGCTCTACATTTTTCCTTTTAAATTATAGCGTAGTGTGACGATAGTCTTCACATCGTACAATCCCCCAATTTTATCACCTCACATGACCCCCGGGTAATTAATCTCCTATATGGAGTTTAACGAAATAAGATGAATCGATCATTCTGGAGATTCTTGGGTGCTTATGGGCAGGAAACGCTCATTAAAAGATAACACCGTAAAATGTATATTTTTCCTATTCAGGCAATTAATACCATCTGATTTATCACATACAATCAGGCAAAAGTTACAGAGTTTCCATGAGCAATTAAGTCTCATGAGATTTACTCACAAAGATTAAAAGCCACCTGCATAGCCCTAGCTCCAGTAAAACACACACCAAGGCTTTTCAGGGACACCATCGGGGGTAATTAATTGTTTACAGGTGATCACCGGTTTTTCAGCAGTTTCGTTCCTTTGGGGGTGAGCTACAAAGGTGATTTTTATTGGCTGTGAAGCGCAGCCACAGTCTTAAACTGTACGACACCACAATTTAATCGCATTGTGCGAACTTCAAATGATTGACAGTGGGCGTGATGAAAGGGTTTAGCAATTAGTCAATAGCTTATTCATGCAAATTTTTTTTCTTAGGCAACTCAAAGCAGGAAATGCTACTTTGACCGGTGTAATGAGATTTCAGGCTATTATTCATGCAAAATAGCAGTATTTTCTAAGCAATTAATCTCATGAGATTCGATAGCTGATGCTAAAAATTATCAGTGCAGTTTAGGCCACAGATCAATCGCTCTCTTTCCATTTGACTTTTTGTCAGAGGATTTTGAAATGCGTTGGGCGAGTGGTTTAGAGCGAGTTGCTGACTTGAATATGTTTGTGGAGCCTGACTTCACCAGTATGAGAGACAGAAAGGAAAGGACAGTCAAAGTGTAGAGCCATAAGGGTGAGATACACCAGTACATCTGGCACAACTGTGTTTTTTAGAACCTTTATAAAAAAAAAAAAAAAAAAAAAAAAACAACGTAATCATGTACCATGGAAACATCCCTATCGATTTTTTTTCTTTTTGTTTTGAAGACATGTTTGCTTCCCGTGGAGATTGGGAAACGTAAAGGGGAATACGCAGAGAATATTACCCACTTGGTGGATGAAAGAACAAGTGTCTTAAGAGACCAGACTGAAGATCATGTGAGGCAAATTACAGTACTGACTGAGGGACTTGTTTTACAGTGGGTGATGTGTGCATATTATAATAAATTTTATAGAATGATTGTGTGTGTATATATATATATATATATATATATATATATATATATATATATATATATATATATATATATATATATATATAAAATTTTAATTATATTTTTGTCTATCTTTAATTTTGTTGATTGCAAGGCCATATTTAAAGTAGAAACCAATTAAACCCCTTAACGAATAGAGACAGGCACATACTCCTATCTATAATACACATACACAGTCAATATTATATATTATCTCATTTAAATGTAAACAATAAATATGTATTTAATATTGTACGATATATTAAACAATTGTTTTCGTTATTCACTTTTCGTTAGATTAACAGTTAATTTTAGGTAGTTTTTTTTAATCTTTATTAGTATTGTGGTAGGAATGGATGGATCTACTGCTGCTCAGCTGGTGACTAACCGTATAAGAGCACTAGAGAACCATCACAACACACTGAACATACGGAAAACTCTGCACTTTCTGCTAAGAAAATAAACAGAAAAAATTAAATGACATTTAAATACTTCCTGCTGTTAAATGAACTATTGTATTTACCAATACGACTCTGTAGGGGAAATTCAATTGACCGCAGGTTCTTTTTTTTTTTTTGCACCAGGTTTAAAAAAAAACAAACAAAAAAAGAAACGGCATGGTTTTTGACCCGCTGGTGTGACCGTTTTTAGCAACCGTGTAAAAAATTGTGCAATTGAATTCTAAAACAGGTAAGCCAGCCCCCGTACTTTAATCACCGGCGCATGCAAATTTTTGGGGGAGTGAAGGGGAGGGTTTAACGGGGTCATCTATAATAACAAAAAATGCATTGGGTATATATTTTTGTATTGCATTACACAACCTTTCTATTTTAGAATATCTACAGTATTTTTTTTTTACAATATTTTTTTATTTCACCTTTTTTTTTTACTATACAATCTATACCATGATAAAACACATTAGTACATATATAAATATATTAGTGTGTATTTTTAGGTTTTTGTTTTTTTTTACATTACATGATTTCAAATCGTTTTCTCATACTTTAAATTTTTTTATACAGACATGAGAGGTAAACTGGAGATTTGACAGTTTCCCGCGCCACGTTAAAGAACAATTGAATAGCTTTTAATGCTTCTCTCTCCCTCTACTTTCAATGGATCTTCTACTTGTCCGCAATAGGACAGTTTGGGCAAAAAAAAAAGTGCGTTAAAAATTTAATTGAATATCGGGTAAAGTTATCCCGCTCTAACATGAGTGAAAACTGCGTTAAAATAAGTTAACACGGTGTAAAAAAAAAAAAAAAAAATTATCTTCTATAAAGATTATGAAAGCTCATGGATTTACTTATACACCTGTGCATGTCACCAGCAGCTATTTTATATAATGCAACTTGTATATTAGGTTTAGAAGTCCCTCCTATTAAAGGCCTGTAAAGGGGGTGAATATATGCCCCGCCCCCCCTCCTTGGCACCAATAGCGTTCAAATCAGCATCGTCTGTACTGCACCCCCCTCCTCTTTGGTGTAGATTGCAGCTTGCTTGCCAGGTCAAGTGAGGGGCCATTACCCACTGGTGTTTAACTAGTCTAAACTGTAAACTGGGAAATAAAAAAAGTCTATTTACCTGTATGGGAACGTATTGTGTACAAACTTATCAGGGGTTAGAACAAGCAATTGAACCAGCCTTGAGCTGTATTTTTCGCCCAAGACATATCAATGGCTCATTTAAATGAGCCATTTTAGATTTTGTTCGTCAGATAATTTTATGTGGATTGAAGTGTGCACGCCCCCTGGCAACATTTACTAAAGACCTTCTTTTTAGAGCCTTCTTCAATGCCTTTTAGTCATGTCTAAATATCATTAGGCAGAGATTTCTTTGTTGCACTCTGGACACTGTTGTACGCAATGTAGAGAGCACAGCAAGCAATGAAGCAAAAAAAACAAAAAAACTTATGCCTGATGATATTAAGGTTGTGGCTGAAAATCACAGAATTCCAGGAAGAAACCAGGAATGTAATATATGATGTATGAAATGGGTCATTCACATTTTGATAACTCTTTAATCAATCCTGCCCCTTGCTTACAGCAAAGATGGAGGGGGATCCGCCGCCAGCCCTCTACATGTATCGGAGATAGAAAACTGGATACTTAATAAGTTTGACTGAGAAGTGGCATGTACAAGCTCAGTGGCAGAACTAGCATTGGCCCAGAGAGGATGGTGCCCGCTGCATGGCAGACGCAGAGGTTCGGGGGCCCCAGTTTCTCCTCCCTGCATCGGGGGCCCACATCTCACTAGTTCCACCTCTGTAGAAGCCAATACATCTAAAGTAACTGAAGTGAACATCACCATTGAAAAAGAAGAAATGTTACAAACATATAATTGTTCTACAAAAAATCCTGCACATTACAAGATATCTGAAGAGGCCAAATATAAAAGAAACAATACAGATACACATTTAATGTTCGCTAGAAAAGGGTTTCCTCTATATTCACAATTTTACTTTCAGGTTTTATTCTGGGCTGAGAGCAAATATTCAGAAACATCCAGGAGACTGCGACCAGCCTAAATACTGGCAGATTGTATCAGCTATACAGGCTGAATAATAAAATAAAGGATGTTTGTGCTACGCTGTGAAGTTTGAGGTGTCAAATTCATTTATAGAAGGAATTGTATTTTAACCCAAAATAAAAAAAAAAAATCCTCTTTATTTTGAAGCTTCTCCAATTTCATGGTTTTGTTTAAGATTTTCTTAATATAAAATCTGCGGATTATCTCTGTTGATAACACAATGACAAGAGTTTGACCAATACTGGTCACACAGCTAAAATCGGGCAATTGGTCCATATCGATCCCCAACACAGATGATAATCAGATCCAACACAGATTATGTTATTACAAGATACGTTGATCGATTCGGTTGGATGATTATCTGTAGTGACAGGTTTGTGTGGTCAATTTACATCCACACAAACAAAAAAAAACCCAGACCCTTATGACCTCAGAATAATAGATCAAAACGCCTGCATCTCGTACATATGACCACTTGTATTGTAGCCGAACTGGACTCTGGCCGAGTGACAGGACCGTACCTTGTGCGTTAACATAAAAGCTCTTTACAGACATAGTAAAAGAAACACTAAGCTGTACTACATAATGATGAAACAATACTTCCCCAACTTAATTCCTAATTTACGTATTTTCACGAGGATGTATTTTTACTTTAAGAAGGAAGTGTCCCAAAAGGTGAACATATAATTGGGAGAGTGTTTAATCACTGCGTGATTACATTTATCGATTACTTATCCCGCAGGCAGCCATAGTGTCATCATGTGCAGTAAATCACAGGACAGACTAATCAATGATCTGCTTGGCTTATTACCACACATAGGACGACATGATTAGTGTCTAGGAAACATTTACAGAATGTGTATATCCAGATCTACTTCCTCACAGCCAATTAAGAGCGCATCAGACGGTCCCAGATTTAAGCAGTTATGACAATGGCAATGAGCCGGCAACATTATGGAATGAAGATAAGGTTTATGGAGTCTAATGGCGTACAAATCACCACCAGTGAAACCAGGAACATAGATATACTGAAGATGCTGCATACGGGCCATGAGGGGGATTAAAGCTTCCTGCAGGCCCCCTTCTTCCAAAGGAAAAACAAAAAACAACTATATGATACAAATAAAAGTAAAGAAAAAAGGCAGCAACAAGAACATTCAAACCTTGTGTATAATTAATGTATGTATAATGTATGTATGTATGTATGTATGTATGTATGTATGTATGTCATACTTGCCAACTTCTCCCGCATTTTGCAAGAGTCTCACGGACTCCCGGGAGAGTGTGGCAATCTCCCAGATCTGCCCACAGAATTAGGTCCCAAACGCCACGATTCCCGCTGAATCGCTCCCCTGTCAAATGACGCGTTTGCGTCATTACATAATTGGGGGGGCGTCTCCAAAATGAGGAACATTTGAGCCCCACCGCCCCGTCACTCCCACCTCCCCCGCAGGCTCCCGGAATTGAAGATTATAAAGTTGGTAAGTATGAGGCATGCTAGGACAGGATTTAGATCCATGAACATATATTCACCTTAATAAATAAACTTAAGTGGCTCCCTGTGGGGCTCGCCTCAATGATCGTTCCCAATTTAATGTTTGCAACCCCTGTCTACAGAAATTCTACACTTGCCCTCCATTATTATGCTCAGGAGGGCAAGATAAAAAAAAATTAAATATAAAATAGATATTAAAAAAAAAAAATCAATCTTTGTCCAAAGGAAACCATAATCTGACTACACTTATTTCTTCTTTCTAATGAATTTTAGTAAATACAATTGGTTTTGTTATTTTGAAATAAATGACCTGTAGGTGTCACTGTTGCTACTCCTGTCCTAGAGGAGAGTTCATCTGTGGCTAACAGAGGATTGATAGAACAGGCTGCACAAATTAATATAATAAACTATGTAAGCCTTTATAATTTTCATTTCTAATTTACACACACCAAAAAAAAAAAAAAAAAAAAAACAATTAAAAAATTCTGATTGGTGTGCTTTAAAGAATCCCGTAGCCCAACTATGGAGTATTCAACTCAATGAACTGAACTGCTAATATTGTTCAACATCATCATTTATTTATATAGCACCAGCAGATTCCGTAGCGCTTTACAATTGGAAACATCAATAAAACAATACTGGGTAATACAGACAGACAGAGGAAAGAGGGCCCTGCTCACAAGCTTACAATTTATGGGACAAAGGGCGTTTGATTATATTTGTGGTTTTTGGAGGGGGTGGGGGGGTAGTTTGCATTCAATACGTACAGTAGGAAATAGGTCTAGAACAGACCCCGTTTATCTCCAGCATGTTTTCAGGCGTTTGAAAACAATGCTTACAGACTCTGCAGTCTATAGGTTTATTGCCGGGTAAATGTGTGTTTAGTTGAGCAATAAGATCTAATAGCAACACTGTCCGTACTGCTCTAATTCACTGTATTCCCTGCGGATCTGTTGCTTCTTCACTCAACTTTTTGATTAACATTTTCTTGCTCACTTCTTTCTCTGTGCGGGAACTCGGAGCCACGATTCCAGGAGGCTCCCAAAAGAAATGATTCAATGTCTGAACCAGGAGCGACAATATCAACTGAAGACAGACCTGTCATTTCTAGACAGAAGTACGGTCTATTGTTCTCTTCTAACATCACAGAAAGATTCGTCTTGGTCGAATGTTAAATATACAAAAAGGAACTTTAATTAGCTTTTCATATCTCTCCCAAGACAGACCGACTGGATTTATATCCACATTTCGGTGTTAATGCTCATGGGGTAAGGACGTCGCTATGGGCAGGAAAAGGAGACAAAATAAAACTTAATAAAATTAAAACAAATGTGATAAACTTGGTGTTTCCTATGTGGTAAGAGGGTGCTGCTGAAGTGAAGGAAGCAGTAGATCTGTACTTATCAACTGCAGTTATTTCAGGATCATTATATATCTCTGTTCTACACAGCAAATTATATATTAAAGAGGAAGCAGACAGTGAAGGCTGAACCAATAGCTCGAAAATTCAAGAGGAACTGTAATAAAGACATTTATGTATATTCTGTAGATCCGATTTTTGCTTTATTTTATTCAGCAATTTAGGCTTTTCCACTGGACTTAAATCCACAGATTTTTATTTAATTTTTTTTTTTTTTTTTTTAAGTGATCCCACTCAGTATCATTGCCAACCTTGTGGCATTAGAAAACTGCAGCATTGTCCAGAGGTTTCACGCCTCCAGAAAAATCACCTCTCACCCACTTGTGTTTCAAATTAAGCAGAATACTGGAGCTGACAGCATAGTCTCCGCCAGGAAAATCACAATACTCTTCCATCTTCAGTGCCCTGTCACAGGTACACAACAAGTCCCAGATGGAGCCCGCGTTGTCTCCTTCACTTAGAATGGATTACCTGGAGCTTTGCTGGAGGCATCCAGGAGGAATGCACCGGCTAATGACTGCGGTAATCCATGCTGAAGGAAGCAACAAGCTTGCAGAGCGGAGAGCCCTAATTGAGCCCCCCCCCCCCACATGCGGTGGCCCAGTCCTTGTAATACTACATACTGCAGGATACAACCAGCTATGCCAATCATGGTGTAATCTGTGCAGAGAGTCTACAGATGCTGGTAAAGAGGTTTTCTACACAGAATCCAAGCACCAATGCTTCATAAATGTACAATGGTGCCGCTAACAGCTCATTCCTATAAGATAACATTTTAACTGGTGGTACTCCCATTTATGATTGTGAAGTTAGTTAAATGACCCTTACACAGGAATATCCCTGCACATAGTTTTGACATCTTCTTGGCTTCAAAGTGAAATGATTTGATATGTCTGATGAGGTGGGGGGGGGGGGGGGGGGGGGATTCCTTCCATCCCCAAGTGCCGATCGTTGGCACTGCCAGCAAGACTCTGCCTATATCAACCCTGTGCGCTCTCTGGCCTGTTGGGGTGTCCTGAATAACATGACTATGACTCTGCAGATAACCGTGCTTATGATTCATAATCTAGCATGATGAGCCTGTCTATATCTATACCAAGCACAGAGAGAAAGAAGCGATATTCTTCCCTTTTACAATTCAACTCGCTCTCTATCACACAATGACAAATCAGTAAGCCGGTGGTTCCCAAACTGTGGATGCCGCGGTGATCTCCCAGGAGTGGCGCGGCCAGGGACGGTGGTAAGGAAGGGGACTACGTGGTATTTATTTTGGCTTAGGGGTGCCTTGAACTGTGAAAGTTTGAGAAACTGTTAAGCATTATCCACAGACCTCACGACCGGCTTTACTACCTGCCCGATATTTCAAAATAATTGTGTGCCATGTGCTATAGATTCACCCTGCAGGTGGCATCATCACAGCAGCTAGCAGATAACCAGGCACACACCAGATCACTGGGGAGGGAAGAGTGGGTTATTGGTTGGTTTATCTTTAGTGACTAAACTCTTTAAAAAATTACTTTAAAAAGGGCCACTAAACCGAAGGTGGGTGTGTGTGTGTGTGTGTGTGTGTGTGTGTGTGTTGGGGAATTTAGACTGTAAGCCCCAATGGGGCAGGGACTGATGTGAATGAGTTCTCTGTACAGCGCTGCGGAATCAGTGGCGCTATATAAATAAATGGTGATGATGATAAGTCTCTAAATCATTTACATAAGACACCTAGTATTAGCTTTTCAAAGCCACAATAATACCATTTTATTTCCCCCTTTTATGAAACTAAGCGACAAATATGAAGAGCATCACATACCCTCTTTAAGAGGTTGTTCAAACTCACCTGCGCGATAGGTAATATTTATCAAGCAACGATTTTCAGCGACTTTTCCGTGAGATTTAATACAGCAATTTTATTAAAAGGCAAAACCACGGAACTAGACTGATATTTTGGAAATCAAGGGAAACAAAGACAGGTAGATAATAAAGGCTTTCTTGTATTTTTGGGACCAATATCTGATGGGATGGAAAGTTACTTCCTGCATTTGGACCAGAAGCCAACACAGAGATATTGGTACTTCTTTTGTATTACAGATTTATACAAGGATGTACTTAAATATCCAATTACACTGGGGTGCAATTACACTCATTTCTGCGGGGCATGAAATTAAGAGCAAGTTAATAAGACCTGTGCATGTATTAGTTGCAGGAGTACTCAGAGTTTTGCTTACACTCCTATTTCTGCATGACACATTGTCCTAGATAGTTCTACGCAGTCAGGCAGAAAGGAGAGGACCAGGTGAACCACATTAAGCAAGACAATTCCATTACATTTGGCGGATGGCTTTTCTGTGCTGAATCTGATTACATCGGAGCAGCCTCACACCAGCCCAGCAGTGACACCACACTGGGGGTCTGTCCGTACACCCCCCCAATCACATCAGTGTGAGATATTCTGCTCGACTGCCGCATTCATTTCATCACCCAAGAGCTCGCAGGAAATGTAATTGTGTTAACCTTTTACTGTCTTTGAGCAGGTTCTCTCTCATTTCACGGTAACATCCAAAGCTGTCTTTATTAATGCTGAATGTCGCTGTAATGTTTTAATTGAATTAATGATAGCATTATCCTTTTCAAGATCCATTAGGAGATATTGATTTGCATGCATCACAACAAGAGTCCCATTACATATCACTTATGCCTCATTATTTCACATAACCTACCAACAAGTAAAGTGTCCACAAAGTGAGAGGGGAAGACAAATAATAAAAAATAAGAGCTAAAAGGTAAAAAAAAAAAAAAAAATATAAAAAAAAGGTTCAAACTACACTGTGCGGCAGAATTATCCAACTAAAGCATAACTGTGTAAACAGGTTTAAAATGACTTGTTTCATGAACCCAGCGGTCATTATGCTGCATTTGTCAGGTTCAATCTCTAGGTAGGTGTGTGGTGCGGAGCACTACCCACCACCAGAGGGCGCCAACATTCACAGGAATAAAATTCTTCATTTCAAATAAACAAAGTTATGTCTTTAATGATTACCTACAGCTTCATCTGCTTTAACATGCTTGTCCAAGTGGCAATAATTAATTTTCATCAAAACCAGCTAATTAGAGCAGATTCATCAAATCTTGCTCTTTTAAATGTATAAACATGGGAGGAAAGAAGATATACACTAAGAGTAACTTGCGTTACACTTCTAAACCTTTTAGGTTTTTAGATTGTATAAACAGCAGTGTGTGCACATTTGATAAGATCACACAAAGTGCAAAAATGCCTACAAACAACTCTGTTTACAGTCAAATTGGACATGAATAATTAGACTCTAAAAGGGCAGAATTCACAACTACTGCATTCTATAGTTTGTGTTTATGATCCATCCCTGTAGTGCATCACTGGGACAGCAACATGTAAAATGGTTGAAATTAAAATTGTAATGGACTCGATCCACCAGTAGTGAGTAATATACACAAATATGTTCAGAATGAAAAAAAATTTACATCAAGGGGGAGGGCTTTTTCCTATGCGCAATTTACTTCCTGTTATCAAGTCTACTGCAAGATACTGCATACTACCGCTTTTGCAAACTAATTACTAGAAAACAGTAAGATACCAAGAGCTCCGAGTGAATTGGTAGGCCGCAGTCTTATGAATAACAGTTCAGCCTACAGAACAAGTATCTGATAAATGACAACATGCTGCAATGGAGGTAGATGACATTACATTCAGCAACGAGATGTACCTAAGTCGTTTCATATTATATTAAGTTACATTTAGCAGTACTCTAAGTGGAAAAGGATTATTTTCATGTATCCATCTCCTAAGCCCCACATCACGGGCACAATGACAATTATTAAAGAACAATCGCAAGCAATTCTCAGAGAACCTCCCCACAGGACCCCAACAAAAACGTAAGCCCAGAGAGGACTTCTACAGCTATTGTCTGGTAGCCAGCCTACCCTTATTTCTGTTTTGGTAAATTAAACCCCTTAATATTGCTGTAATGTGGCCAAGTCAATTTGACTTTGCTCCCAGTGAGTTACTATAGAAACCACAGACATTATGTGACTAACTGCATTCATTCAGGAGCGTAATAATAACACAAACATATATGAACACAGCAAACCGCGGGCACCACAGAGAGGGGCATGGGGTGTGGCACAGCCCTGGGGTCAATGCATAAAGTAGAGTATTGGAGACAAACAATATTGAGGATGTAAAATGTAAAACCCGTGTCTGGCACTAGTCACAGATCTCTGAAGCAGATAATACTCCTGTAGACGGACCAGGGCAGTCTGTGGTGCTGCACTAAGGTTGACCTCATACCTGTCAATAACAGACCCCTATTACTTATTAAAGGGCTGGTTTAGGAAGGGCCCATGGAGCAATTTGACCCTCCAAGGATTTCTACACCAGCAGCATGCTCAACAACCTACAGATTTTAAGAGCCGGCATTGTTTTAACAGTTCACAAGCATTTAACATATTGCACGCAACAAATTAAACAGAAGAAATCCGGTATACTGATAATTTAATAAATACGCTCGCACTGGATGGCAGTTATTAAAACTGATCCACAAGTATCTATCAGAAAGGTGGTGCTGCCCATAACAACCAGAGTGTCATTTATATAATACAGTTTAGAACACTGGTGGGCAACAGGCGTCGAGCGGCCCCCTGACCCTTCACCTGTGGCTCCCGTCTGCTTCAGATCTCATTCTCTGCTTCATAAAGAAAATTGGGCAGAACAGAGGCAGCTGACTGCCGCATCATGTTACCACCTCTGTACAGCAAAGGAGGAGGAGGGAGTGCCCAGCGCAGGGAGGTCACCTGGTGTACCCAGGAGGGAGTGCCCAGCGCAGGGAGGTCACCTGGTGTACCCAGGAGGGAGTGCCCAGCGCAGGGAGGTCACCTGGTGTACCCAGGAGGGAGTGCCCAGCACAGGGAGGTCACCTGGTGTACCCAGGAGGGAGTGCCCAGCACAGGGAGGTCACCTGGTGTACCCAGGAGGGAGTGTCCAGCGCAGGGAGGTCACCTGGTGTACCCAGGAGGGAGTGTCCAGCGCAGGGAGGTCACCTGGTGTACCCAGGAGGGAGTGCCCAGCGCAGGGGGGGTCACCTGGTGTACCCAGGAGGGAGTGCCCAGCGCAGGGGGGGGTCACCTGGTGTACCCAGGAGGGAGTGCCCAGCGCAGGGGGGGTCACCTGGTGTACCCAGGAGGGAGTGCCCAGCGCAGGGGGGGTCACCTGGTGTACCCAGGAGGGAGTGCCCAGCGCAGGGGGGGTCACCTGGTGTACCCAGGAGGGAGTGCCCAGCGCAGGGGGGGGGTCACCTGGTGTACCCAGGAGGGAGTGCCCAGCGCAGGGGGGGTCACCTGGTGTACCCAGGAGGGAGTGCCCAGCGCAGGGGGGGTCACCTGGTGTACCCAGGAGGGAGTGCCCAGCGCAGGGAGGTCACTTGATGTACCCAGGAGGGAGTGCCCAGCGCAGGGAGGTCACTTGATGTACCCAGGAGGGAGTGCCCAGCGCAGGGAGGTCACCTGGTGTACCCAGGAGGGAGTGCCCAGCGCAGGGAGGTCACCTGGTGTACCCAGGAGGGAGTGCCCAGCGCAGGGAGGTCACCTGGTGTACCCAGGAGGGAGTGCCCAGCGCAGGGAGGTCACCTGGTGTACCCAGGAGGGAGTGCCCAGCGCAGGGAGGTCACCTGGTGTACCCAGGAGGGAGTGCCCAGCGCAGGGAGGTCACTTGATGTACCCAGGAGGGAGTGCCCAGCGCAGGGAGGTCACTTGGTGTAGCCAGGAGGGAGTGCCCAGTGCAGGGAGGTCACTTGGTGTACCCAGGAGGGAGTGCACAGTGCGCTCCCTCCTTCCTATGTGTGGCCTCTTTGAAGGCTAGACGACAAACTGGTTTAGAGGATGACTGGTTGCAGATTTGGAAAATGAAAGCAAACATCTTATTAATTGCTATGGGTTACAAAACTTTTCAGGCAGATGCCTGTTGAACATTTTTAAAAAAGGATCTTCCCTGTATGGATTGCTAAATAGGTAAAAAAAAAATACAAAATGAAATAGACAGCAATGTTGCTATAGACTACGAAGTCTTTCATGGAGCTGCTGTCACACGACGACATTATGGCAGTTCCCATTCACACATGCAAGTCCTAGATCATGCACAAATTAAGCCAGACATTTAAAATGAGATCAAACATCACAGGTACTTGATATGTCGTTGAGGAGGAGACGGCTTCTTTAACCCTTAAATATCAGAGCAACTCAATGTAAAAGAAAATTGCTCAGAAGAGGTTTCACTGAAGGCTTTCATTCTAAAGCTCTGTCCTTACTGCCGGCATTAGATGCAACTCAAAATATAAATCTATAATCATTTATAATTATAAAATTATATTTGTCAAAATGCAGGTATGGAAAGTCCTTTATATCGATCACAAGAGTTATTTATTGCCATTAGTTCCACTAAACTGGATCAGTTTTATCAGTTCTTCCTAACTGGCGGCGAGATCCATACAATCCTGCAGCTTAATATTAGAACGTCGATAGCAGGGTTCTAAAACACAGAGACCATCCAGTCTCCGTTCTACAGGGAAGGACACTGAATGTAGGCATTCCAAATTATTTCTGGAGGCTAGATCAACCGGTTGGGGAATGCACATTCAAATGTCTGAAAAGCTTTCCATCAGAAAAAGACAACCATTGTACACATTGGTATTATAAAGGGTCGATATAACGTTCAAGTTCTGCCAAGGGGACACAAACGAAGCCAGGGTTTAACCTTGCATACAGTAGGCGCCAATTCCTCCGGCCTGTCAGAGTAAATGCAGGGAACACTGAGGCCACACTCCGTGGAGTCATTACTTAGAAGTGACCGTACAGTTATAAAATGCGTTGAAACGTGGACAGCACGGTGGCTCAGTGGTTAGCACTTCTGCCTCACAGCACTGGGGTCATGAGTTCAATTCCCGCCCATGGCCTTATCTGTGTGGAGTTTGTATGTTCTCCCCGTGTTTGCGTGGATTTCTCTGGGTGCTCTGGTTTCCTCCCACACTCCAAAAAACATACTGGTAGGTTAACTGGCTGCTAACAAATTGACCCGTGTGTCTGTGTGTGTGTATGTTAGGGGATTTAGACTGTAAGCTCCAATGGGGCAGGGACTGATGCGAGTGAGTTCTCTGTACAGCGCTGCAGAATTAGTGGCGCTATATAAATAAATGATAATGATGATGAATGCTGAAATGAAACAAGTGGAGATCCAAAAACAAATGCACATAATTTTATGTGCATTAGAATTCATGTAAAATACATTATATGCCAGTAGACATGTAGCCTTAGTAGCAGTTTTCAGGGGCACACGTTGGGATACTGGACCACCAGCTAAATATTGGCTTAGATATCACAGAGTCTAAGATCAGCATTACTCCAAACCAGACTGCCCGATGTCTCTCCAGCCAAACAATATACAGACATAAATATTATCAAAGTATCACCCTAAACACAGCACCAATCTGACACATACCAGTGTAACAAACAAAGAAAACAGAATTAATTATTAAATATCTAAATACTCAAATTGAATGTGAACAATCCCAAACTCAGCTATTAACCCTCAAAAGGGGGATGTAGGGCACGACTGCTTGAGATAAGAAAATGTTGCAGTCTTATTTTAGATAGGACACAGGATCTGCGCGAATGAATTAAACTGACCAAGCTTGTGGATATCTTTACAAGGAATCGTTGCATTACGGTACTTCAGCTGGAAGGGTTCATATATTACAATTTCCAGATTTAGAACACAGCTGTTCGATTTTCCTCCCCCCCCCCCCCCCCCCCTTCTTGGAAAGAAAATATACAGTATAAGTGATATATGAATTGCCAGAAGTACTCAATGAATATCTAAAACCATAAACTGCTAAGATGATTAATGAGGACACAGGCGGCTGTGTAGCCTAAATAATAGGAGATATTCATACGCAACCTGCAAAACGGAAGAGAGGGGGGGAAAAATGCAGAACGAAGATGCACTCCATTGAAATGTTTAATTGGATACTTTAGAATTAAATGTCCTTATCTAACCTCTCTCCGAATACATTTCATCAAAAGTAGAACGCAGGTTTTATTGAAGTCTTATACAGAAATCTCTAGGCACTTACCAACACACATCTGGGAGATAATATGAATACACTACATATAGTAAAACGGTTTATCCAATTTATATGTCGTACAGAAAAATGTTGCAATAAGGATGTATTAAAGAATTGCTTGATTATGGCTTTTGAAATACCCTTCTTGGTAAAGAAAAACAGACTAATCAAAGGCTACTACTTGGTGTTATAATATTTTAGGTGCTGTGCATAATACGGATTACGCAAAAGTCTTTGAGGAAGATTAAAATGGGCGTTGACATATCCAAACCTATAGCCAATCACAGAATTAGAAAACTGCCAAGAAATGTAACAACCTGCATTCAAAGAATTGGAAACAACCAAAAGACCTTGCTTCCTGCAGCAGAGTACAAAGTAATTCAAGAGCGCCCCATTATATTTTCTTGAGCGTTAACACTTTTCACCAATACAGGCAGTTGTACAGTTGACACAAATTAAAGTGAAGCTAACACTTGTCAGAAAGCTGGTGTACATTTGCTTAGATTAATTTTTGTTGCAGAGACTTCGTTGACACATTTCATGCACTCCATTTTTATACTTGTGTGTATGAAGCCAACAGGAAGCCAATCAGAGCACAGGAATATGCACTTCACGTAAGTTACCCCATCATGACCGGGGGTAGTTTCCACTATAATGTCTGGAAAAAAAATGTTTCTGAGTTGGCTTCACTGGGAAGAAACTTCTATGAAATTCACTTAGAATTAAAAATAACTTTCATTTAGTAGTTTATTAGATTAAATAGTTTCCTGATTTCTTCCCAATTACCCACAACGTTTAAATTGTCTGAAGCCAAAACGGCTGTGAAAATAGAAAAGGGGAAGAGGCTCTGCACTGTCCGATTATTCCCTCATAATGCCCCGAGATCTTTGTTGCTGCCTATTTACAACCCATTGGTGTTGCTCAAACCCACCGCATATGTACACCAAGGGATTAACATATCTCACAGTAACAAATTAAATGTAGATGTTCATACATCCCGCTTGATTATGTCGAGCTCTAGAGGCAGAATGCGCCACAAGGAAGCTCTTAATTAATAAATGCAGAAAGACAAAGAAGGATGTTCCAATGTCCCAAACAACTTTTGACCATATGTTTTAAGAATATGTACTGGGAAGGGAAAAAAATAAAATGAATGCAAATTATAAAATTACCCATTACTTTTCCATAAATGCACATAGATCCGGACAGGAAACATGTCACATCTATGTGTCATATCTCCATTAAAACAAGCAGATGGCTACTGTCATCGCTGCTAATCACACCAGTGTACAAGAAACTTCTCCCAGGTAGGGTCTGTACTACAACATGCTTTCAGACCCGGTCCTGCAGGGAAGCTTGTGCTCAGCTGGGAGCCTATCACTTAAAATAATCTGCTGCAAACTCCAATCAAGTTAAAGAGATTTTTATTTTATTTTTTTACATTAAATCAGGACAAATCTCAGGGCCAAATACCCAAGTTCCTAATTTCAATTCATATCAGTCGGGCACCAGCATAGAAATTTTACTCTACCCCAATGAATGACAGCTGGTTGCTATGGTTTAGCGTTATATATGAAAACAGAAAATTGGGCAAAGATTTATTTGTTGGTAATAAAAAGTCCCCTAAATAGCACCTTTCACTTGTTCTACACCAAGACCGCCAATATTTGTTTGATTGGCTCCTGAATTTTACAATATAGTGCGCTCTCCTGTTAAAATAAATTAAGATTTACCAGGAACAAAAATTAAACGTAATCTTTACATTACTTGAAAAAAAATGCCCAAATTTTAAGGGAGGAATTCAATTCCCCCCGAATTAGTACGGCGTTAAAGGTATTACCGTTATTACGGTTATTTTAACCCGGCGTTGAAACTACAGTAATAATGGTCATAATGCGCAGGGCGCGTTACTTTTACCCGTAACGCGGCCAGTTGAATTCTCCCCTAAGGATCTGTCCACCTTTCAGACTTATATTTAACAAAAAAAAAAAAAACAAAAAAAAAACAAAAAAAACACACATCGGGTCATGGCGGCCTCTGGTGGAAGTGCGCTCCCTTCAAGCCTCCCTCACACTCCAACTTTTGTTGCGGCCCAGAGACAGCCTGGGAACCCCATGCCAAGTCACAGAGACCCGATAGTACTCCCATTCCCTCTTCTGCACTCTACTCTCCACTATGAGCTATACTCAATCCTCTTGTCCCATTACATTGTAAGCTCTCATGAGCAGGGCCCCTCCCTACCCTTCATTTTCAAGCTTGCATGTATGTGATCTACCTTGTATGTCCAAGGCTATATGACTATTGCCATGTACGCTCCAACGGAGTGGTGGAATAGGGAGAACTGACTGCGGGCTACAAGCAGATTGTTAAGAGCTGTTGAGTTAGAAAGACCCTCTTCCTTTATTAAAAGGAAGCGGATCCTTAACACTGGGCAGTATCCTATAATCTCAGTCCGTAAAAACATGAAGGTATCTCTACACGGGTCATACAGTGCAGTCAGTCTCTTAAGATCATGCTATATTTATCTTCATTATATTCAGGCCACCTAGGCTACATAACTCTTACTTAATTAGTAACACTAAACACAGCTATCTATTGTTTCAGGAAAACAAGGCAACAGGAATAGTGAGAAAAGCTATGAATATACCATCTGCAAATTCACAGTTAATAGTATTTTTTTTTTTAGCAACAAGACATTATAAAAAAAGAGCAACTTGTGCAATACACTATCCTTGCACAACAATTAACCACTCTACCCTTGTAAAAGCTATATTTGGACACAAAACTAAATTATGCACAGGACTGATGGTGCTTTCCCTTTAAAAGAACAGGCACCAACAAAAAACAAAAGCAGAAAGGTAAGAAAATCACAATTAGGAAAACTATAGGTGAAGCCAGAACCGTATGACCTTGGAGCTCACAGATTAGAAGCCCAGTGCTCTGGGCAGACTGTGGTCATGCTAAACCAATGCATTTAAACGTTTTCCTTCCTTAATATCCCTGCTAACGCTTGCTCAGCCAGTTCTCCAAGTGGGAAAAAAAAAATCTTACAGCTGGATACAGCGCTGGTTCTCAAACATCTCCCCAGGGCACCGAGACCGAACAGGTTTCTCAGGCAACCAGTGAACATTCTGTTCATATACAAGCAGAGTGCATTAATCTTCACACAGTGACACTGGGTATTCCTAAAATCTGTGGCATGGGCTAACAGGAAGCAAACCAAACATTAAGAACACATTCTGAAGTATGAATCTTCTAACCAATAATAAGCAAAATAAAAAATAAATAAAATAAAAAACACAAAAATACAAAGTTTCCAAATTGTAGTCAGGAGCTCCAGACCACAAACACCTAAACTGGCATTGTCTGCACCCTAAGACAATACAGGAAGAAACTGCTTGTTATAAAATTAGATTACATTTTTTTTTTTCTTTTTATTTAATTTTACAGATTATATTCAAGCATGCACAAAACCATGCATTTTATTAGACCGTAAACAAATACACCTCACAGACACACAACAACATCATCTTGCGTTTATTTAAAAGGTAAAGTCAAAAAGTGGTTAATGTCATTTTTATCCAGGCTCTGTGTGTAAGATTCCTGAGCACAATTTCTGGTGGATTTTCATAAACGACCAGAGAGGAGTGTAGAAGCTACATTATTCATCAAACTGGGTTTCTGTACAATCGTAGTCCCACTAATAAGGATTTCACGGACTGAACGCAAAAAAACCTCATCTGAGCTGCTGAACTCTTAAGGAGAGATCCTTGGGGAAATATCTTTATTTTAACATTTAAAAAAAAGGGTATTTAGGATATTCCTGGCTAATCTACAATTTCTGACAATGTCCACAGACTCCTCAAGATAATGATGCTACAGATACAATTTTAAAAGCAGAAAGTTTTCCTCTGCCTGATATATTCCAGCTATTATTTAAAAATACCTCTGTTACCTCTAGTTATTCACTGAAAACAGAAGGAGCAAAAATAACGTATGTCAAGTCAATCATTCACTGGAGGTGTGAACAATTATCACCTGTGATGTATGAGTGTGAGCGAGACTCAGATGCTCCCAGTGGCTCGCTTACATCCCAAACAAGGTCGCGTGATTACGAAGTGCATATTCTGTCATCTGCGATAGCAAATATATCTGATTGACCTTTCCAAAGAAAGAACCCCAAAAACTTTAAAGAGGGGCTACCGATGTGGGGCACCTTGCTGCATTTTGGTGCTGATGAAGTCTCATAAGGGCACTACTACAGTACTGTGGGGTTTATCAGTGGCTTCCTACGAGAAGCATGCAAGCTCCTTGCACTGCGGCAAGCTGTTAGCAGATCTGCAGCCCACCCAGAGACACATGTTCATGCTATTTTAGGAGTTGCCTCGCAGAATATACTTAACGCTTTCACTGACAGGCTGCAGCGATTGACTCTCCGGCTCAAGCTTGTAGGTGGTGAAGATTTGTAGGACATAATAAATAGGTACGAGCGGTAATATTTTTACACACCACCGGCTTACATATTTCACAGCTAAGTAGATATGTCACTTAGAACATAATAGACTACGCGGAAGGTCGCTCAACGATGCAATTGTGACAAGTTCTTAAATGGAGACATCGCAGAATACAGAACAGTTATAGACAGAGACAAACTCATTCAATATCTATTTTGTCAAATACTACACCTAAAACAGATTCAGAAATAGGAGAGTGGAAGCCAAGTGCATTAATGTCGAGGGCTTTAGAAGGGAGGGAAAAGCAATCATCTTGATAAGGTTTAAATGGCAACTAAAGTGAGAAACCAAGGTTTGCTTTATATACTCAACTCTCACTTACATGATGCCAGGACCAACCGCATTAATCACACGAAAGGTTTGATATTTGCCTTTATGCAAGAACATGTCGACCACCACTTATAAAAAATCCTGATCTATTGGCAGATCTGGCCCTTGGACCTGAGCGCCTGGACACCTGTCCAATCTGCCACGCATGCAGCCACGTTGGGACTATTTTGTCCCAATATAGGTCACAACGAGTGTGAGGAGGACCACAGACAGCCAGATCGCGGTCATTGCCAGAACAGTCAGCGTACACTTCAACCAATTTCCGGCCAATTGGGTCCAATGAACCCATCAGAAGGAAAACCTGTATGGACATCTTTAGGTCCTTATCACTCCTTCCAGCTCTGGCCATATGAAAGCCAGATTAAAAAATAAATTAATTAAATAGTTACCAGTGATGCCATCTAACTTTGTAATGCACGCGAGTTTATTTTAAGACTACATGTTTCATCAAGCTAAATTATCAAGGAACATGGAACAATGCATACTTGCTTCACGAAGCACAACCCTTAGAATAAAACAGCCGTCAGAGAGTCAATTATTTTTATTATACCCTGCAAGAAAAGCCAGATAGAACGGATTATTTACAAACATGTCATCTTCCATTATAATGTTCCTGAAGCCACTAACATCCCCCATTCACGCGCACACACCTCTGTGTGAACTGTACCCACACCGGGGGCATTTGTGATATATATCTGAACACATAATTTTTGTTACCTGTCCATCCGAGCGTAAAGTTTTACGATAACGGATTATTTTGTGACACCGCCATCATTTATTAACGTTGAACCGACGGTCAACAAGAAAAAAAATCCAATATAGCACAATGTATCACACATGTTCTATTCCCAAACAAGGCTTCATAGCCGTCAGCTTAAAATGTCACTGGAAATATATAAAGTCTATAATGCAGATATAATTGGACTACCAGCTGTTCTTTGCAATTACTCAACCCCTGCGTCTTTATCCCCCTAAAACATTAATATAAATTAACTAAAAAGGTATAAAACATTTCTAAAATTACCTCCACATATAAAGGTTGTTCCACTGTCCCATCAAACATTGTGTTAATAAATAAAAAGGACGCCAATCACATCTATAGTAGTCTGTCTAGTCTCTTATGTTAAGAATGCACCATTATTACCGAACCTAGATGATGGTTATAATACCCTTGGAAGCATTCGCTGCATAGACATGCTGCTTGTTGTGTGCCCACAGTCGGTTGACCCTGACCTGTATCTGGCTGTATGAAGACTTCACTTAGAGAAAAGGCTCCTCTTGGGAAGAGGAAGGGAAGGATAAAACAACGTATAAAAAAATATCAGATTGGCTTTAAACATTACAAAGTAGCATTTGCTCATCCAGCCTGGTTCTTTATGCACATGCATTAGCAGGAATGACCTACAACTTATGGAATGAGAGATATGGGCAGTACGGTGGCTCAGTGGTTAGCACTTCTGCCTCACAGCGCATGAGCTCAATTCCCAACCATGGCCTTATCTGTGTGGAGTTTGTATGTTCTCCCGGTGTTTGCGTGGGTTTCCTCCGGGTACTAATAGGTTAATTAGCTGCTATCAAAATTGACCCTAGTCTCTCTCTCTCTCTCTCTGTATGCCAGCACCAGAGATCAGGTCTTATAATGTAACCATTACAATCATCTACTCCCCATGTCTTCCTGCTTAATGTGACATCACAGGTTTCCATCAGTAACACTTGCCACATATACCGCTCAGGCTCCGGCATAGATAAAAGGGAAAACATTTACTAAAATTAAATTAAGACAGTCAACAGGACTGAACTGAGCAACCAATCAACAGTAAGCTTTTATCTATCTACCGCCAGTTAGAAAATGAAAGCGTACGTCCGATTGGCTGGTTAAGCACCAAAATGCAACGTTGGTGTATAGAAAAATGGAGCAACATCTTGCTTTTAAGTAGGTAATAACGTAAGTGTGTCTTACAAAAATAAAACCATAAACGTGATTAATTAAAGTGAATTCGGGATTTAAAAAAATAAAAATAAAATTACATTTCAGTTTCTAAAAAGATTCACTGGAGACTTATTTGCAAAATAAACATGGCAGATTTTTAACTAGCACTTTTTGGGGGGGGGTTTTTTTTTTTTTTTTTAATGGACATGTATACAAGAACTACTATATACAGGATGGGCTTGCGTCAACTACTAAACAGCTACAAAGATGGGACAGAATTTAATATAAGAAAGGAAAACATGCCTTTGAAACTAAAGTTTTAGGCTTTGGTGAACCAACCTTCCCCCATTTCAGTGTTATAAGGGTTGTATGTCTTGATTTTGTAAACTTTATTTAACATGTCACATTTCATTAATAGGCTCAATAAAATTCTCAATACCGCAAGTAGCATTTTGTCCCAGGAACACTTTGCTCTAAATTGCTTGGTCACATATATAAGCAGTTCTGGAAAATTTTCCAACAAACTTTTTATTCTGTTCAGTTATGTGATGGAAAAACGTGCGAAAAGCGACCAGATTCACATCCATGTGTGGTCACAAAGTGGTTTAACCGTTCAACATAGTGGAAAGGCATTTGCCTGTATAAGATCTTATACACTTATACATTAAATGTTTGGTAGTGGGTCCACTTAATACTGGACTGTTCTGTGAATGACAGGACCAGTTTACTATTCATATGACATTGTATCCAGAGGAGGAGATAGAAAAAAAAAAAAGAACCCATCTCAACCACTTATTGTTGAAATATTCTGAATTTAGAATAAACATGACGACTTTTTTTTCTTGGGGGGGGGGGGGGGGGAGGCATTGATCCAAAGTACTATGTAAAATAAATATAAATAAACATAAGTTTTCAAACAACCCTTTAAAACTTCAACCTCAAAGTTTGTACAGGATGTACATATTTTACAAATAGACTACAGAAAGATAAAATTATGCAAGTAATAGAGACAGTTATACAAGCGGTACAAATTAGAAACCATTGCAGCATTGAGCATCCCTCAGCGCTCAGTGTCTGTATATGGTAGTAATCACATTTATCTGCGAACGTCTCAAATTCCTGAACACCCTTCCTAACCTCCCTAAAATAATCTACCAAATTACCACCTCTCTGCACAGGTCATATAAAACTTGCATTTATTCTCTTACTATACCTAAACCACCTTACTGACCCATAGACCAACATTGCTGTGCAATTGGTTCATATAATCCAGCTAAGCGCTATATTCCTTTGTACATCCTGACCGGACCGAATTATTGTACTATAGACTGTAAGCCTATGAGCAAGGCCCTCTGTCTTCGTCTGTTTGTCAACAGCAACCCTTGTTTGATTACATTGTTCTCCCCCCCCCCAATTACAAAGCGCTGGGGAGTATGCTGCCGCTATATAAAGATCATCTGTGAAAGGGCCAAAACTGCCTAGATCAGATCAACCCCCTGAACTTAGTTATTGGACCAGAAGAGCACTTACTGCAAGGCCAACAGTGACATTGAGTGAGCTTTAGTGGTAAGTGGCTGTGAAGGAAAATCATGTACATGGGTCAACAATGTCCAAGGCATTCCACAACAAAGGCAGTTATAAGGGTCACAAGGAAGCAGACTAGCTGAAAATAAAACATATCACAGACTGCAAAGAGTTTGCAAAACACCACCTAGAAGATCCTGCAGTAAGTCTTGTGCCTCTGATATCACTAATTCCTAGTTAATAGACAAAGCTTTTATGAATATTGTCTCTGCACTTTCTTAGCTGTGTATTTGTGAGCTAAGAAAATTACATTTCCCTTACACTTTGGATGAAGTTATAAAACTTCCACGGGACCACAGCAATTTTTAACAAACATAGTTTATGTAGACAGGCACAATATTTCTGCTGGAGAAATTTTGTTTTTGTCATCAGTGGAACTGTAGCCATCGCCAGATTATTAGGGAATTTAATATCAATGTCTGTGAGTGATCTGTGTGCAATTTTCGTTTCAAAACAACAATGTCATATTTTGGAAGCACCTTGATTTAAGAAAGAACCTTGTTTTCTTTTATAATCTCACAATAGGTACCCCCCATAACACAGGGGCAATTTACAGGCCTTAACACCCTTACGGTGATTTTCTCAATCCATCATGCAGTCTCCGAATCTGTCAAGAGAGACAGAAATCTTGCAGCTCTACAGATTACAAATGATGTGCCTGCTGAATAATACAATATACTGGGTCATATCTCTACTTTTATTAGATAAAAAAAATAGATTACAAAAGCTTAACCTCTTTAGTGAAGCAGGGACCTGAGAAGCATTGCAGACAGGCTAACCAAACCTTCCTGTGCACTTGTCATCCATTTATGCCGTGATGCTACACCACATAGGAGGAGAGAGCGCCGGTGTTAATTGCGGACCACAGCGGCTCGGGAACGGCGGAAGCGACGTTTCTGAGTACTGTGTATCAAATCTATCCGTAGTAAAGCCCTAACCTCTCCAAGATACCATGTGGATGAGGGGCAAGCATTACAAGCACGCCCAGAAAAATGCAACTGTATTTTTGGTGCAATGACCACACATTTCAATAGTGATTGCACACCAGTAATAATTGTAATAGACTGTCGCACGCCAGTCTATACAGCTTAATAGATGGCCTTAGATTTCCCTCTAATAATTGCTCACTAAACCATACAAGTACCCCACAACAAGTCTGCTGTGTGTCAAGACTATGTGGATAATTACTGGGCAATTAAATACCTATGTATGCTTCAAGAAGTCCTTGAGGGCTAGTTTACATATTAGTGCTGAAGTACAGTAGGCATGGCGCATTTGGTCGCTATTTTGAAGCGTGCACGCTGCAGAGAAATAGAATAGGACTCAGAATCATTGCAGAACGCAGTATTCCTGGTGCACTGAGCTTTAGTGAACCAAGAAGGGCTTTCACGATTAGATTAATGGCCTCCCCCTGCTCTATTTTCAGATGCTGTGCAAGCAGTAAACGCAGTCAGGTCGCCCCACCTGCACGGCGATGGTACATGAATGAGACGTGAAACAATTTGCGACGGGTGAACTTGAATCGAGGGAAGAGAAAACTGCATGAGTAGAACATTGACGGTTTTAGAAAACGGGTCTACTAACACGTAGCAATCACACTGAACAGACGCAACAAATGCCAACTACCAAACACTTACAAAAGAAGAAATAACAAAGAAAAAAAAGAAGCATATTCTAAATGCTACCTATACAATGTGTTCTATAGTATAAGTTGTGTTGAGGTTAATTTATACAGTTACATCCCCCACAATGCATACACTGACAGATAGAACACACATTATGAGCGAGTACGGACCTACTCCCAACTTAAAATCTGTTTGCACATTTTAAATGTGGTTCTGCTACAATGTGGAATTGCATCTATTGGCTGGATTTACACCCAACTTTACACAAACCCCTAAATGTGTTAGAGGTAAGTAGGAGAGCAGGACTGTGAATACGGAGCTGGGATTCCATTTAAGAAGCAGATTTATCTATCAGCCAAGTGCTGTATTTCAGCCATTGTGTGATATTTTGGGGGGACAGATTGAGTAGAGACCCCCTTACATAGTTATGTATACAGTAGCTCTACCTACCAAACTGCCCAATTGAATACCATCTAACAAACTGTTCAAACCTGCATCTCAAGTGTGAAGATTTGTTACCGTATCGGTCGGCAATACACGGCAGCCGGATATCGAGCAGATGTCAGACGACAACTCGCGGCCAATTGAATTCCCCACAATGGGCCTCATAAAAGATTGCTCATGCATCATGAAATGCAACTACCACTTTAAAGGCTGGTGCACAATTGTTGACAAACGCTTCCTTTGCACATCTTTTCATAGAGCATTAGGAGCAGATTCCACCAGCCTTCCTGCAGCATAGTGCACCAACTATTTAATGAGCCACTCAAAGAACTCCGTAGTGCATGAAGTGTGAATGCTGCAGGCATCAATGCAATTGTTGCAAAGTGAAGCTTGTCAGTGTGCGCTCTGGACAATCAGCATGTTCACCAGGATTGATGGTGTAATACTAACACCTATGTCTGAGTGGTGAAGGACTGATAATCTGTAAGAACCAAAAGCATAAAACACCGCAATACCACAGACCAGTGTTGGCTAACCTGTGACACTCCAGGTGTTTGTGAAACTACAAGTCCCAGCATACCCTTCCAGCAATAAGCTGCAATATATTGGCAAAGCATGCTGGGACTTGTAGTTTCACAACACCTGGAGTGTCACAGGTTAGCCAACAATGTCATAGACCATACAAATCCTGCCGACGGCCCCGACAGGTGCTCAGGAACAAAATTCACTTCAAGTTCCCATGCTCAGGAATGTAGGCTTGTCGCACCGGCCTATCAAAGGATGAAAACTGTTCTGTACTGAACAAGGTCTTTGGAGAACTGTGCATGGAACAGTGGTTATTAAATTATAATGGATGTGCCTTTTGCTTATGCAAATAAAAATTGGGGAAATTATTTCAAGTATTGTATACTACAACTTTGGTTTGGTTTAGGTTTTGTTTCATCTGGGAAAACAAAAATAAATGTATATTGTTTATAGGATTAGACTGTTGGAGAACCATCACCAAGAGTTATGTTTAACATTTACATGTGATCCTTACAGCAGAAAATGTACGTTCTAAACAGATATTCCAGTGTTCCATGGACATATTAGTATAGTGTTATGGTAAAGTAATTATAACCACTCAGGATATTTAGGTGGGGTTTAGCTCATAATTGTACACTTTATTCTGCTGCAGCATTTTGGAGAAAAAAAAGCAGATTTAAAACTATCTTCTGCTAATTTACCAGAGTCTTGTAAAACCGGCCAGATAGGATGATCGATCAGCTGAACATGCCCGAGAAACCTAATATTGCCGGTGACTTATAGCTGCACCATGCAAATCAGGATTCCTTCATGGTCCCAAACACTAACTGTGCATAGATAGGTGTAGGTGGAAAGAGATTTCTAGGGGAGATGTGTAATACTGACTAGCTGCAGTGTAGCTAGAAAACATGACCAGCTCTTATTGTCCTGCAGGACAGATTTAAAGTAATATAATGGGCATAACGTAATATACCAACGTAATGGGTAACAATATTATAATACTACTAGGTGCAATGTACTGGCTATAAGGGATGACTATTGGTATTATGCATTAAACAAATGTGTTCAGCTGCTGCACATACAGAAGACATTATCTAAGCTCTTTAAGGTTTTATTTTTTATTAAGATTAAACACAGTAAGTGTATCCAGTCACATATTTCATGTGTTACACTGCATTGCATACACAAGATTTGCTTTCCCCATAAAACCTTACATTATACTGATCAAAGCCCACATGAGTGGTTGCTATAGGTTAGAATAAAACATCCCTCCAATGGAGACATTAGTACAGCGATGGACAACAGGCAAGGGGCCACATTCGGCCCTCCAGGCCATTACCTGCGGCACCCAGCTTTATTGTCGTCAGGTTGGTTTGTTACAGCTTGTAACATTAGTACAAAATGCCTTTTGATATGTTATTACAGACAGGGGTCTCTTTCTTTGATTAAATGTATCGTTTTAACTTATTACAGAGAATAAGCGTATGGGTGTGGCCCATTTAAATGGCCAGAGGGCCACCCATGCGGCCCGTGAAGTGTATCAGGTTGCCCATCACTGCTCTAGTATGTGAAGAAGGTTGGCACGTTTCTGTACAGGGTATTTAAAATACAAAATATAAATAAATGGATACTGATGTTGTGATACCCTGAACTTTGTACAAATAATGTTGTTAAAAAATATTATATAATAATAATAATAAATAATAATAATAAAATGTTTAGAGTAGAACTGTGAGTGCATCATTAAAAGCAAAACAAGGCAAATGAAAATGTGAGCAGCCCTAGTTACAGATCATGTAGATCAGTTCATGGTAGTGATGAGTAAGCCTAGCAAAATACCTGCAGCATTACACATAACCACAAACGGACATGGGAATAGATTATTATATCAAACTCAGAACACCAACCTATTGCACAGAACTGGTGAGGCCTTAGAGGAATCCTTAAGGAGAGGGCGATGTGAGTGAGTAAGCAATCCCACCAGTGTTCAGGGGCAGATTAGTGAACTGTAGATTAGAGCAGAGGGGAGAAGACGACAGGAGAGCATCTAGGACGGCGATGGCAATCTGGAGCACTTTGGGGGAGCCACACACAGCAGCCCTTTAACCCCTCAAAAGGGCCCATATTACCCTTAATCACATCATCAAGTTAAAAACCAACATATTTAATCAAAGAAAGAGAGACACCAATCTGCAATAACATATCAACAGCTGCTTTAAACAAGTGTCACAAGCTATCACAACCATCTGACAAACCAGGAAGGATCTAGGGCAGTGGATCCCAGGTTCTCAGTTCAAGGCATCCTTAGGGTCTCCATAAGTTTTTTTTTTCAAGGAACCCCTAAGCCAAAGTAATTACCAAGTAGTCACCCACCTTGCTTACCCTGACCAATGCACCCCAGGAGGCTGTGGCGCAGTTTGGGAACCAGCGATGCAGGGGTTACAGGTTCAGAGGTCCCAGAGAAAAGGCTGCAAACAGTACAAGCCTCTAAAATGGCAATAGCTACAGGCATTGATCAGCGTTGTAAAGAGAATATTTGTCATTCACATCAGTCCCTGCCGCACTGGAGCTTACAGTCCAAATTCCCAAACACACACTAGGGTTAATTTTGTCTGCAACCAATTAACCTACTAGTATGTATATACCAGTGTGGGAGGAAACCCAGACAAATACAGAGAGACCATATAAATGCTACACAGATAAGGTCCTGGCCAGGAATCGAACTCATGACCCCAGCGATGTGGGGCAGAAGTGCCAACAACTGATCCACCGTGCTGCCCATATTTTCAATGGTTATGAAAAATCTTTGACTATGGCACCAGGTACACAAAGCACCAATATATAACTACATTTAATAAAGTTTAATATTTACACTGCTCTTCTATTCTTTCTTGCAAAACTTTTCTAGCTCTGAAGATCTTCTTGCATAAACTGCATGTTTGAGACCTCCCCAAATAGTTTCATTAATATTAAATGCACTGGTGACTGAAGGCCAATCTTAAACTTTAACCTTTCATTCTTGCAAGTACTTCATGGTTGATTCTGAGGTATGTTTTGGATCATTGTCTTGCGGAAATCTTATCAGCTTCAATCTCTTCACGGACTTTGGAACAATAGCCTCTAGGACAGTGTTGGCTAAACTGTGACACTCCAGGCGTTGTGAAACTACAAATCCCAGCATGCTTTGCCAATATATAGCAGCTTATTGCTGGAAGAGTAAGCTGGGACTTATAGTTTCATAAACACCTGGAGTGTCACAGGTTAGCCAACACTGCTCTAGGACCTGTCGATATTTAGTTGGATCCATGCTTTCTTCCACCCGAACAATATTTTCTGTGCCACCGGCTGCCACACAACCCCAAAGCACGATAGATCCTCCCCAATGCTTAACAGTTATCATCCTTGAGAAAGTCCTATCCGGATGAAACGCGTTGGTTCACACTTTTGTACCTAATCAGCGACCGTACCTGTGCGGATCAATCTATCACTTCCGCGTTTCAAGACGCGGCTACACGAGATGCCCGGACACTCCGGAGTCTCTATTCAAAGCAGACTCACCGTTTTACCTGGGCGGCTTGCCGAGGACTGCCATCATGCATAGGGAATTCTAGGGTAAGAATTAGTTTTATTTGCTCTCCCCTCCTCACGCTATCCGGTATACCATTCTATGGTACTTCCACTTACAATTTTTCACAAGGAGCTATAAACATTTTTGTTGTCTGAAAATTTTTTTGTTGTCTGTACGATTTTATTGTTTATACAATACATGTCCATTGCGCCCTGTTTTATATATTGCTTAACAGTTATCGATGAGTTATTTCATTGGATCTTGTTATCTGCTTTTGTGTATCTTCTGTGGCCAAAATTTTCAATTTCTTGTTTCGTCCGTCCACAGCACTATTTCAAAAAAGATTCATACTTCAGATGATGACTTGTGCTGAGGTCAGAAGAAACTATTCCCTCTGATAACTCTTCTATGCAGGTGATTTTAATGTAAGAGAAGAGTACGGTGGTCCTTGTCTGGTGTTTAGCATATCTGACCAGTTTATGAGAAGTTCTATCACAGACTATTCATTGTCTTTTAGACCTTGCCATGTTCGCAACAGTTCTATAACTTATATTTATTAATGACTCAGACAGTGACAATCCCAAGCTGCAGGAGTTTAGATGCCTGTTTATCACCTTGTTCTGTCCCCTACTTTGTAACACTCAGCTATTTCCAAGTCCTTAGTTAGCTGAGGAATTAGAGGAGCCAATGGTTGAGGAGAGTAGGGTCAACATGCAGAGAGTTTAGAATATTTATCTCTGAAATTATCTTTACCTGGCTTACTTAAAAGACATAACTATTAAATCAACTTTTGAGAAATTAAAAACAGTTTAATGAATCAACTAAAAGGGTGACCAGACTTTTGCACATACAATAACTTGCCATTTAATCTTAAAATAAATGTATGCATTAAAATGTGAATCATATGTCCAATTTACGTTTGTACCTTGCATTGGTTATGTTAACTTCTTTCACCTTACAGAGTCAGTGAAACATGTAAATCCACCGAAGGTGCACATATTATATAAAATTATCTAGCCCTCACCAAGTCCTACAATATCAAAAATGTAAGTGCGTGTGACAATTCATAACATATTTTACTCCACAACATAAAAGAACTCATTTGTAAAAAAGCAGCTACACCCTTACCGCTTCCATATCAACAAAGAAAGTAATTTAAGCACGGAGCTGCTAATCAAGTGCATTTCATTAACTGATCAGAATGCGCTACCACCTCTATATAAAAGCAGGACATTTTGCAGGTTTGTGTTACCACCTTGCCGGGGGAAATCGGTATATGTAATAATTGCAGAAAACAATAGTTACTGTTCAACAGTCTGGAAAGGGTCATTTAAGGCCATTTCTAAACAATTTCAAGTTCATAAGTTACAGTCGAACTATGATCCACAAGTGGAGAACAAGGAAAACTGTAATCAATGTTCATAGGAGCATCTGTCCCAGCAAACTCACCTGAAGAACAGGTCGTATGATGTTCTGTGTCATCGCAAAGAGCCCAAAAGCTACATTCAGGGATCTACAGAGTTATCAATAGTGAGTGTTAAAGTTCATGACTACCATCAGAAAGAATGAATAATTATGGCTTCAAGGAAGCCAGAATAAAGCCTTTTCTCTTTAAAAATAAATCAATCAATCTTCAGTATGGCTTAGGCTTGCATAGCTGAATCTTACCAAATGAGCATCACTCTTCTGAAGACTTCTGGAACAATGGCCTGAGATGAGACTACAGTAGAATTGTTTGGTGGTAATGCACCAACATATCACCACAAGAACCTCATACGAACCATCAATATTGAAGGTGGTCAAGGTGATTATTTGGGGGTTCTTTTGCAGCCATAAGTCTTAGTTAATCACTGAGTAAACTATGATCTCCTCTATATACCAGAGATTCTAGAGGAGAATGTGAGGCCATCTGTCCAACAACTGAAACTTAACCAAGTTTGATCATGCAACAGGACAATCATCCTAACCAAATCAATAAAATTAATGACTGAAAAAGTAAACAATCAACATTTTGGAATGGCCAAGTTAAAGTCCAGAACCCCATTGAAATGATGCGGCAAGATCTTAAAGATGGCGATGCATAAAAGAATGCCCTCAAACGTCAATGAACTGAAGCAGTGTTGTAAGGAGGATGGAGCCACAATTCCTCAATAATGATATACGAGACCAAAAGAAATAATTTACTGTAAGTAGTATCACGAGGTAGGTTTGCTTTTCACACCTGGCTTCTTCATGTGGAATAAAGATAAAGTCCATGGTTGTCGCATGATATTTCTCAAAAAAACATGGGGTATTCTACTACTATTAAAGGCAAGTTTAGTGCCACACTATCAAATTATACACATTGAAGTGGAGCCAGTCAGCATTTTCAAGCAACCTGTATCATCTGAGCATCTGTGGTAAGTAGCACGCTACTATGATTTCCAAGAAACAGATAAAGCCACATTCCATGGCCAATCTATGGCCAAATTTGCCCTAAAGCACTGCATTCAAAGCAGCCAATTTGCTTCTTTTAAGTAAATTGGTCATGAATTGCTGTGTTGTATTGGCCCAAAGATACCACCAATCCCACGCAATGTCTGATATGGAGAGACAGAAACGTGGCCAGAAAGTCTGTGGAGTTAGACAGACGATTGCTCCCATTTGGGCCGATAAGGTCATGCTAATCGGCCAGATCATCATCATCACCATTTATTAATATAGCGCCACTGATTCCGCAGCGCTGTACAGAGAACTCACTCACATCAGTCCCTGCCCCATTGGAACTTACAGTCGAGAGAGATCGAGAGAGACTAGGGTCAAAGATGCATCTAAATTGGCTGAACCTACCTCTACTCTCTCCAATCTGCCCACCCAACCCTATTACCATTAGTTTCACAAACTATAATCCCACATTACTCCAAATCCCAATTACTTCTTCTGTCCCCTCTCCCACAAAATTATAATCTCTACCTTCTGTCTCATGTTCAAATCTTTTTCCATCCACCCCGTATTTGCTCGTTATACTTTTGTGTACGACCTAGACCTAACCCAATGTACAGCGCTAAATAATTCTGTTGCGCCTTATAAACGATAATAAAAAGGCACAAAAAAATTAACAACCTTTTGTGATGCATTTTTAAAATTAGCTTTCCATGTGTTGTTAGCGTGTTGCATTTTACAATTATAATATATTGTACTGGCAGCGCACGTTAATGCATGAGAAATAAGTCACGCCATGTCTACAATTTTACATGGTTGTGTAAACATTTTAGAACGCAAGAAATTATTCATCCTATAAATGATGCAATGTTTAAAAGTTAGCAACTGAAAATGTACCTCAACAGCAGATCGGGGTGAATGAGCCCTAAATTTTGCACCGTCAGAAAGTTACATTCGTCTACCTCTCAATAGACTTCTCAAAGTTGATTTGTGGTTGGGTACCATAATTTACAATGTAAATGATGTCTTCATCTCAAAATCATTTAAAACAAACTATAATAAAACCTATATTGAGTTTTGTTTCACAAAGCGTTATAATTGTCTTCACCTAATCCACAAGCCTATCCTTATAGATCAGTGTTGGCTAACCTGTGACACTCCAGGTGTTTATGAAACTACAAGTCCCAGCATACCCTTCCAGCAATAAGCTGCTACATATTGGCAAAGCATGCTGGGACTTGTAGTTTCACAAAACCTGGAGTGTCACAGGTTAGCCAACACTGTTATATATACTGAAACTTACCAAATGAGCATCACTTTAACTCTTTGTTCAAAGTACAATTTGCAATATAATCAAACTTACATTTTACATACAAGGATCTAGAAAGTGTGCAGTATTCCTGACATGTTAGTTTTAACGCTCACAATAAATGGGGTTAAACATATTTTTGAAAGGCCGAAAGTAGTTCAACATCTGTTCACCTAAAGGCACTACCACTGGATATGTATGGGACTTTATAGTCACAGAACTTTGTGCACTGCAGTCAAGATAGAAGGTGATGCTGCACTGTAATCTCTCTTTATCTAGTATACACTTGCTCTAGAGAGGTGTTCAATGCCTTGTGCCCATGCTAAGTTCCATGGCAAGACTGAAGGTCTAGCTGTCTTTTTAAAGACCCTGAATGCTGTACACCCCCTGAAACACAACAGAATTAAAAAAATTTCAGGTCAGAAACAGCCAGCATGTGTAGGTTATTCATTTCACTGGCATTCTGGAAAACCTTTGTCACTAGCACCTGGTACACAAAGCACTTTTTCTTTTAAAAATGCACCGACAGCGATTTAAGAAGAAAAGACAAAAATAAAAAAAGTGGACTTATTCTGCATACGGCTATTTAAACGGCCTTTACACCCTTCATTTGTGGAAGGCTATTGCATTGCTCGCCAACAGAGAATAATAGGATTAAAAGAAATTGTCTTTTTTTTTTTTTTTTCATTTTAACCATAAATTAATCTAAATAGGTTTGCATCAAATAAGGAGTTATTTGTGAAGCCCATTCTATTATAGAGAAGGGGTTAATCCTATCTTATGGCAGGAAAGGCCTATGAGCAGCAACACGTGAATTACTGTACAGTATATCTATCCTCTTATATACACAATATTCAGTTCAGCTAGAACATCATAGGATCAGAACACTCCAATCTTAGTGGGGCATCCACTGCCCAATCTCCCACTACACCCCATTAACAAGATGGTGTGAATAAAGGAAGGGGGAGGGGCATATATTTTTTATAGAGGGAAATTAGCACCCCACATGCAGAGACCCCCCCCCCAAATGAGGTGTACAACTCCCCATTCACCATGCTTGCACTGCAATCCTTAAAATGTGCCCCCACCCATGGGTGCTTGCATTGTAGACACCAGGGCCTCCTTCATCTGTACCAGCCTATAAATAACAATAATAATATTATTATTATTATTAATAATAATAATAAATCAAATCCTGGCACCTCCACAGCATCTGGAGAGGAAGGGGGGTGGGGGTCCTCTCCTGGCCTGTACCCCTGGGGGTGCCTCCTGTCATCCCCTCCCCACCCAGCTCCTGACAGTGGAATATATGGAATAAAGCCCCACTCTTACCGGCTCACAGGCTGTCACAGAGGTAGGTGGGAGCCCACAGTGGAAGAAATTATTTTCCTGCGTGGGGGAAGAGGCCGATGGAAGGAGACAAGAGAAGGGGGAGGGAGGGGAACTGCTAACGCCTCATTAAAAAAAATGGGTAATTACAAATAAATAAATAAAAATAGATATACTGGGGAGAGAGTCCAGGAGAGAGAGAGAGAGAGAGAGAGAGAGAGAGAGAGGAACGGAGGGGGGAGGAGGAGGATCTGCAGCGAGGACGCGCGGCGCGCACACGAGTGGGAGAGAGCGGGGGCGCGCGCTGTGGTTATAGCAAGCAAAGGAGCGCGTCCACGCCTGGCTCACCCTCCCTTCTCATCGCCAGTTCAGTGCAAAGCGGACAGCCAATCGGAGCCATGGATGGGCGGGGAGTAAACCCACGCCCTGGCCAATTGGACTGTGTAAGAAGGCTCATGTAGCCGGTGCCTGCTAAAACGAAGGCGGAGTTTACACATCTATCTATCCAATAAGAGAATAAAGAGCCGTCCTACGTCCAATCCGATAAAAATTGGAAAGCTAACCAATGACTGCGGCCATGACATGGTCCTAGACCAATCACGGCAAGCTGAAAAAAGGGCAGCTGACCAATCAACGGGCAGCTCGGAGACGCCTCAGATTACAGTGAATATAGAGTCATACAAAAAGATGTTACCAACCAAATAATGTGCATTTTTTTTCAGTGATAGTCAATGTAAATGAACAGTAACTATAGTGTGGTAATGGCTCACACTGAGAGAAAGACAAAAATAAAAAAAAAGCACCCAGCCTGCAACTGTCATTAAAATGCCCCCCCCAGCCTTACTCATCGGGTATATAAGAAATAACAGCAGTATTAATACTATAGTCCTTTCACTGGCTCCCAGACTGCATTCCTCCTGGGCGGCTAACACTGCCAGTTTAATTAGACACCACAACCAGCCACCAAAATAAGTCTTGCTTCATGCCACAGTAATACTTGGGAACAGGTGCCCCCGTCATTTTTATTGTAGCACCTGTTCAAAATAAAGATCTTAGAGGGAAGGGATAATAGAAACAGACTGCCTTAACAGCTTGACATAGTTTTGGGGACAGCAATATGCATGGTATTAAATAACAAAATGCAAATTTTTTTTGGGCTGCAAAAAAATCAAGATGAATGGTCTGTGCTGGAGAATTTATTTGCCTTTTATTCACATACCTACTGTATCTCTCTATATTACCTAGGGGCATTTACAGAACGCAAAACATCAGGACGGATTGGCGTATTTGTACAAATGTGCCTGTCTGTCCACTATATGCATTGCAAAGGTGTACGTTCATTTCTGTGTCCTTGGAACTGCCCCAGTATAAGGGGGATGTACTATTGTTGGTCCACCTGAAATTGCACATTGTGGAAAGAGTAAAAAGTCATTTTAAAGTCAAATTTACTAACACTTAAGGACCTCCCTGTTTATTAATATCATTTAAACCTCATTTACGTATTAAATGAATCATGGGATTAAAGGGGCATTTGAATTATTTTATTGCATTGGTTAAGGCGCATATATAAATGTGTATTATTGTATACAGTGCACTTAAAGTTGCAATGGATATCCCATTGAAAGCACAGGATAAGGCCCAATCTCTGAGGACCTGGAAGAATCAAGACCTACTCAACATCTACTAACCACAGAGGAGTTGATGGGTACACAGGTTGCACACACTTAGTATTTGCTTCAAGCGTTGCCTGGACCTCAATGCTTCTTTGTTGTTCCATTTAGTGTGTACAGAGAGCTCTTTTCTCATCTGATTAAGGGAAAAAGACAGCTATTGTCAGCGCTTGCCCTTAACACTGCCTTTCTGTGTGTATCTAGCAAAATGAAAACATGAGGTATTGGGTTCATATTTTGATCAAAATATTTAAGCCTGCATCTCAGAATCAAGGGTGCCCCATTGTATGCAGGTCATGTACTGACCTATATGCTTTAAACACCAACAAAATGCAGTGAAATGATTGAGGATCTAGTTAAGACGCTTTGCAATTTTAGTCCGTTAGGCAACATCTCTTATTTCCGCTAATCGCAGTGATAAGAGATGTAGTAACAGAGCTATTTATTAATTAAGTCATGCTGGGACAGCTGCTCCAATAAGCAACTGTTCCAGCGAATAGTGTTACACCTTTTGCCGCTTGCTGATCACAGTTGCAAGAGTATTGTTCTGGGTTCTATAACGGAGTATCCACTGCACCTACGCAGCCATGAGGCCATGTACATGCCCAAATCAAGTTCTGGAGGGAAGTAGGGGAGGAGCATCCAGCTTCAGGGGAGGGATCTTCTTCTCTGGCTGGGCTTTTCCCATAGGGAAATATATATATATATATATATATATATATATATATATATATAAAATATCATGGCCGTAACAATGGGGGTGCAGCTGGTGCGGCCGAGGGGACACAACACCCGCTATATGACTTATCACCAGCCGCAAGCAGCACGGAGGAAAGAGCCAGCTCTCTGACACTGGGCAAGCATTGTGGCCCCCCGTGCCACACACCACATTAATGTTTACCAGCCCCGCAGGTAAACATTAATGTGGTGTGTGGCAAGGGGGCAGCACTACAGGGCTATAGTTGCCCAGTGCCAGAGAGCTGGCGCCTTCCTACATGATGCTTGATCACTGCAGCATCACTGACGTGCAAAGATGACGTTAGGAACCTGTTAGTATAGAGGAACCATGCTCAGCTTTCCAGGAGGTGAATAATAACTTTTTTACAAACAGGATAATAAAAGGGTACTGTTGGGGAATGGCGTTGTTATATAAAGGTCTAGGCAGATCCCATCCAGTGGTTCGCTGCCGCTGAGAGCCATCAACTCCCACCAAGATGTGCGCGGATATCTCTGATATCTCCAGCAGACAGTAATTTTCAATACCTAGTATACTTAAATATTGCTTCAATAAACTGCAGTTTTCAGATGATTTAAGGGCTGGTGGTACTTTGAAAAATAGACCACTTAATCCTTTCTAGTTATGTTCACCATGTGGCGAATGCTATTGAACGTTGATGCATGTTATTGGAGGAGAGCAGCGTTCAAATTTGTAATATGTATGTACCCTTGGGGTGCTTTATATCTGAGTGTGGGCCAAAGTTCCCAATATCACTTGCAAAATGCAATTTTCAAAGGGATCATTGATCTCTATATCTTGCTTTTACACAGCTTTGCAAGCATTAAACATCAGTGTAATGGAACCATGTATTTTAGCCGCACTGGAGATTAACATGTACTAATCTACGAATAAGCAAGAGTGCTTGTCATAGGATATGGGTAATTGTGCACAGCACATTAACTGTTACTGTGTTGTAGAAATTAAGATTTATTAAATGGGGGTGTTTAAAATATAGGGTTCTAATAATCATAAATAATGGTTATATCATGGTACCAATAAGATTTTTGGTTTTCATATTGGGGACACATTAAAACATTTAAAACAATTGTACTGCAATGCAAGTAATTTGACTCACTTTCTATGGCAAGGGGGACATACTAAGTTTGCTGTACACAGCACTGTATGTTGAATATGTAAACACCTGGGGGTATATTCAATATACTGTTAGTTGAAAAAAGTGGAGATGTTGCCTGTAGCAACCAATCAGATTCTAACTGTAATTTTGTAGAATGTACTAAATAAATGATAACTAGAATCTGATTGGTTGCTATAGGCATCATGTCCACTTTTGCAAACCCGCAGTTTAGTAAATATACCCCTGGTATGCATGGGAAAAAAAGTTTACACCATAAAACTGAATACAAACCTTTTGCAAATGCTTAAAACACACTGGGCTTGATTCATTAAGACACTCAAAATGAATGTATTATGCATTTTGTTTACAAACGCACGTATATCGTGCATACACACGTCCACCGATCTGAACAATTGTCTCTCATTGAATACGGGTCTAGGTACATTCTGTATACTCAGCACTCTCCATATTGAAACCGACACAACACATTTCTGGATACGTACGATACACATGTCGAATATAAAGTCCTTTCAAAACAGGGAAAAAAAAGTATTCAATTATTGTCACCTGTTAATAATATAATCATTAATGAAGAAACATAATAAAAAAAAAGTTTTCATTTTTTTTCAATGAAATACATTTATTAGGATGTTATTAATGTCATACTTGCCAACTCTCCCTGGATGTCAGGGAGACTCCCTGAAATAGGGGTGATCTCCCTCACTCTCTGAAGAGTCTGGCATTCTCCGATGCTGAGCCAGTACAAGACGCCATCTGTGGCATGATGACACAGTTCAGAAATTGTGTCCTATGTCTGTGTATTGATACCTATGGAGGTAGCCATTTTCATGGAAACCAAGATTTAATAAAAGACTGACAGGTAAGACAACATGACTTCAGTAATGGAGACAGAAATGTAAAAGACACCTCAGTCTCTAGAGATTCATTATCTGCTTTTCTTTAACGCATAGTTGCCTAATCTCCTGGAGTGTCCGCTAGACTCCGGCATTTCTGGGAGACCTCCCGGGCTCCCAGAAGAGCAGGGCAACCTCCTGGTTCTCTCCCCCGCAATAGATAAGTTGGGTTGGCTTAATGACGCAAATATCGTGTCATTTTAGCCCCGCCCCCTGCTGTAATTGGCCAAAATTGTGACAATCGTTTAGGGGGCAGGGCCAAAACGATGCTCCTGTTTCTTCTATCGCTGGTCCATGATATAGACCCTGGCCCAAATAAAGTTACTGTTTTGTAATATGCGAAAGAAATCACCATGAGTTAGAGACAATCTGCAAGAGAAATGAAATGAAATGGGTAAACATTAGGAAAGGCATAATGATAATAAAAATATAATAATGGTTTCCTTTCCACTGTAGCTGCAGTGGCTATCCCAGTCTAGCAAATTATATTAAGAATATAACAATTCTAATTTCACATCTTATCTACAGCACCTAAGTTAAACATTATCTAGCCAAACAATTAAAGTCCTAAGACTGGTAACTTGTATCCCTACATTACTTATTAACCAGAGTGTTTTATTTATAAGATGTATATATAAACAGTTGTTTCATTTATTTCCTAAATAAAGTCCAATCTGCTCTGTTTCTTTGCACATGTTGTTATGTTTACTGTTTTAATGTATGTCATATATGTACTCCTATGCCAGGCGGAATCTGTGGTGCCAAACAAATAAATTATAATAATAATAATAATAATAATTATTATAATATTTACATAGTTTAATAGTTTTATTTGAATATTGTCATGACATTATATAATGTGTTGCTTCCTTCTATGAAGAGTTTATATATTTTTTTTCTTTCATTTGAATACACCAATGTGATAGTATCATACATTTAAAAAAAATAAAGAAAATGAAAGTTTAACAGTTATATCTCACTGTGCAAAGAAAGGTGAATACTGTGTTCTTATCGTCCATTTCCAAAGAACAAAAAAAGGGTCAGGACAATCCAGTATTGAGTAGGAATCATTACCAGAGCAGTAGGCATGAACCTAACCTACAATCCAGGTATTGCAATTAATATTAATAGATAACACAAATCTTTTTTTTTTGTTTCAAGGTCATGGAAAAATACAACTGTCAATCCACCATTGCTTAAACAGAAGGTTTGTCATCCCTTTAGAGAACTTAGGGTTACCGCAAATCGGATGGAGGAGCGATGGAATACACAGAGTTCTGCTTGGCGTGAATGAGAAGTGTAAGTGGTGATGCATCAATGTATGGTATAATTTTATCTTTATATCTTAACACTCTGAACTCCACTCAGGACTAGAGGCCTGATTCATTAAGGATCTTAACTTGAGAAACTTCTTATTTCAGTCTCCTGGACAAAACCATGTTACAAAGCAAGGGGTGCAAATGAGTATTCTGTTTTGGACATAAGTTAAATACTGACTTTTTTTTCATGTAGCACACAAATACTTGATAGCTTATTTGTACACTGACATTTAAAGTTGATATGTGTGTGCTACATGAAAAAACAGTCAGTATTTAACTTATGTGCAAAACAGAAAACTAATTTGCACCCCTTGCTTTGTAACATGGTTTTGTCCAGGAAACTGAAATAAGAAGTTTCTCAAGTTAAGATGCTTAATGAATCAGGGACCCAGATTTTTAGTTTTGACCTGAGTTCTTAATAGCTACATGTTCCTACTTTACATTTGAGTGCAAGCATGGAAAAGTCATCCACATATATACCTAACAGGGCAGTCCTGAATACATAAAGCCAAAAGTGGTGTGGTCTCACCTGAAATGGGCAAGGCCTGGTTGGATCAGGAATGTCAGAGATGGTATCTACCTCCCCTCTACTCCTTCTCCCACTTTTAGTCATTGAGTTGCTCACGGGGACATAGAAAAAGCAAAAAAGATATACATCACTGCAGATTTCCAACTGCAGTCAATTCTTATGGAACGGGTTGAAAACCGTGGAGCACTTCGGTTGGATGATATGGTATGAAGGGGCTGGGAAACAAGGTAAGAACCACCTCTCTGCCAACCCGAACATTGTACTGACTGAGATTAGGTCATCTTCCAGCTGACCCTGAAAACATGATTATGGAAAAAGCACTGTCAGGGAATCAGCCCACATGACATGATTGTTGTGGGAGAGCCTATTTGTCACTCGCCGGGTAATCGGGCAGCTCATCCGACCCCCGGCAAACATACCTTCCTCCGGCGGTCAGCTCCGTCCTGGGCGCCGCCATCTTGGATTCGGGTCTGCTGCATTCCCATTGGCCAGGCTATTTTGGCACCAAATATAAAAGGCACCTCCTCTGTACACTCAGTGCCTGTTCCTTTAGTTACCTTTGGTGCTAGACGTAGCTACATCCTATCTACCTGTCTTCAGAGCTGACGCTCCAACTAAGTACCTGCAGTTCTATCTACTTGTCTACAGAGCTGACGCTCCAACCAAGTATCTGCACTCCTATCTACTTGTCTACAGAGCTGACGCTCCATCCAAATACCTGCATATTTATCTATTTTGTCTACTGGGCTGACGCTCCATCAGCTGTTCCGGTATTTCATCTATTCTTCACCGCTACTGACTGTCCTTTATCTCCTGACTTCCCCAAAGGGTCTCGCTCAGTACTCTAGCAGGGGTCGCGACCAGCGAGCAGACGCAGCTAAGGCCATACTGCTTTGCGGCGGTTCCTGGTGAAATCCGTCTGCTCGTTAGACTACGCGCCCTGCTGGAGTAGCGCTAAACTGTACGAACCCTAGGATATGCATCGTAAAGACCTACCTATCGTGTGGAACCGTGATGCTATCACTGATCCTCTTAGGAGGCGGACCTTCCACTGTGACTTGTAAGGGTAATATTGTGGCAAGTCCTGGTCAATAGGGACCAGCATCACTGTGCCCAGTGGCAGGCTGAGCTAGGGGGCAGGGGGGGGGGTATCTGCCCCACAGGCTGGTCCCATAGTGGATTACATTGAGCTGGGTCACTGGGCCATCTGCATTATTTTTCCTTTAAAATAGGCTGCTGAGTCGACTCTTGCCCCCCGGGCTAAAGTTTGCCAGCCCTCCCCTGATTGTGCCTCATTGCAAAATTTGGGTTAGGGCTGGGTGATGCCATTTTCCTCTGACAAGGCCTCCGCTTAACTGATGGCGTGTTCCACCCTTGTGTAATTAATTTGATTCATCGATGCAACAGCCCTTGCACATGCTTATAAATGCAGGGAATTTGGAGTGGAGACCTACATCGATGGGCCCTTCCCAGAATTTGCTATGAGGCTCGGTAATGTTATATTCCGCTCCTGTGTAACGCTATCTGATACAGAGTCTTCTTCTCGTCTTCTGTACAGTGTCACAAAGTAGGCGGTTAAAACATCATCTTCTGATATAAGTCTTCCTGTCTTGGATAAAACATCCCAATTTCCGATCTCTGAGGAGGAACGCGACAGAGTCCATATCCTCTAGGAACCAGTTACATTGTCGATACACTTCATGACCAATATTCCTGAGGCATTGATTCCTAGTAAACTGATCGATTACTGGAATTTTGCTTCAGCTTACAAAATGACTACCTCTGTAGTGAATATAGCAATTGATTGAGGAAGGCACTGATACAGACAAAATAAGTAGAATATTACCTGTGATTCAGAAATAGATTGTGGCTTATGTGACAGATACATTTTTCATTGTACAGTTGCCCCTGATATGTCACATTAGATGTGGCGGAATCCGGATTGTTGACGTGACGTGATTCCAGTGGTGACGGGCAATCAACGGTCAGGTCAATGTCAATGTTCATATCGTCAGAGCATCACCAGGGAGAACAGTGGAGCTCGGAGCTTAGGAGCTGCAAGGTGACTCCTCCATCACATACTTAAAATGCATATGACACCCTTATTACTGCTGCGCCATGGAGACAAATGTATTTCATTACAGCGTGGTATGAATGATTCATTATTCGTTTACTGAAAATATCAGTGTGAAGTTTTAATTCCTGCATTTATTGAGTTTTCTTCGGATATTAAGCAAACAAACATAAACCCAAAAAAATCCATTGAAGGTCACCAAGTATATTCAAAGCAAGCACTCATTAAAAACAATATATATAGGGATAAATATAGGTAGGTAGGAATAGTGACAACATGCTACAAGGTCAAATAGGATCATTTTACTTGTGAGAATATGGTAGTATGATAACTGCCTACTCTCTGGAATGTGTGAGAGGCTTCCAAATTAGGATTCCCAGAGAGAGCAAGCAATCCTCTGGGAGAGCGATTACCTTCCAAAAAGTGGCGGGGCGTGGAGAGAATCATGAAAGTCCCACCCACCTCAGGAAACTAGACTTTGATTATGAAATTTCCCCGCCCACTTGATGATGCAAATAGCATCATCAAGCCCGGCCCATCTCTTTTTTTTTACTAGCTCACGTCCCATCTCCTGGAAGCAAGGTAGCGAAAGTAGGAAAGTATGATTAAAATAGCATGGGCAAACCGAGGGGGGGTTTCCTAGTGCCTGAACCCCCCCCTCCAAGCTTGGGGCACTGTATAATTGAGGTGGGTGACCCTGCTCTTGCTTCACACAGCTCTGCTTGAAAAGGGAGAACTGTGTGCACCTAACAGTAGTGCACGCAGCATTGCTCATGTATATTATGGGAATAGGAAGAGGTGGAGAGCAGCCAAGCACTGTCTAAAATTATAGCCACGCCCCTATGCATGCTGGTCACGCCCGTTGGCAGTGTGGTGTTGAAACCCCCCTCTACAAATCCTGCGTTTGCCCCTGAATAGTGATATAAAAGATAGTCTAATGATGTATCATAGGAAAGTAACATTAATCATTAGATTATTGGTGGCAGAATGTCTATGCCTGAACCAAGTGGAGTGGCACACCTACAAAGGGAGCAGCCACACCCCCAATGTGACACAGTGATGTTCTATTTTTGGGGCATTTGAAGCTACAGGTGGGGGAAATGATGAAGGGGGTAGAGCTGAGATGAGAGAGCTGAGATAACAATGTGTGCATGTTGGGTGAGAGAGGAGTAAACGTGATATACAGTGATGGTTGTAGCTCAAGCAGCCAGTACAAAGCAGAGGACAGACAGTAGTAAATAAGGAGAATGCTAAATAGGAGAGACAGAGGAAGTAAGTGATAGCTGAGAGCAGGAATGAGAAGTTGTAAAGATTATTAGCGAAGCCGGGTGAAAAACAGAAACTGTGCCCATGTGAGAGGGAGGGAGAGATAAGAAGCACGTGTGTTTTGAAGGTGAGGTCACAAAGAGCAACAAAAGTAACAGGTACAAAATCACTGCGATAAAGCAGCTGTAAGAAGCATGGTTTGCAAACAGTTCAATAGGGAGCATCCGTGCATTAAGCATGAGGTGAAAGGTTAGAGAAACTCACAATACAGTGTTGCATGTCGTCCTCCTGTAGCAGTGTTTCCAGTTACAGTTTCCCCTCCTGTTCATCTCCAGTTTCATCATCATCACCATTTATTTATATAGCGCCACTAATTCCGCAGCGCTGTACAGAGGACTCATTCACATCAGTCCCTGCCCCATTGGAGCTTACAGTCTAAATTCCAAACACACACACAGTCTCGGGTCAATTTGATAGCAGCCAATTAACCTACCAGTATGTTTTTGGAGTGTGGGAGGAAACCGGAGCACCCGGAGAAAGCCCACACAAACATACAAACTCCACATAGATAAGGCCATTGTCGGGAATTAAATTCATGGCCCCAGTGCTGTGAGGCAGAAGTGCTAACCACTGAGCCACCGTGCTGCCCAGTTTAACTTCTGTGTAACTTTTACTATGCTTTATAAATATGCATAGACAATTGTAACAAATACATATTTGTAACAAACACACACACACACACACACACACACACACACAAACACTATCTTTACAGCCTAACAAAGCTTACAGCCTACAGACTGAAAATAAGAGTAACAGAGACATGTGATCAGTGACTAGAATCAACCCCCCATTAACCTCACACCACAAAGGCCAGAAATTCAATTTTAGATTGTCGACTGAAGCACTTCCCTAACGACAGGTAGAAATGGCCACGAGTTGAATCTCTCACCTGTTATCTCCTCTACTTTATGTCAGCTTATCAAGACTCAAGAAGAAGCCTTGAACACACCATAGAGACTCTGCATTGCACCAGGTAGCTTACTCTGCATTGCACCAGGTAGCTTACATTTATAAGACAATAATTACACTTGCTACATTACGATAGGTAACTTAATGTTTGAACCAATGGTTTAACATTCTCAGTTTAGTTTGCAGTTATGGTGCTTTATGCAGGCTCATTAGTGTTACAACGATTCATTTATGTTGTTAGTACAAGAGTTAATTTATATAATTTATATCTTTATAATTATATATAATTATATATATTCTTGAGTATTAAGTGATTATGTCTCAGATATTCAGAGCAAGGCAACTAATGCTTAAAATGGTTTTCATTCTAATTTTTAAAAATGACAAAGAGATGTATAACAATAGGTTTACAAAGTGGGATCTACTCCTTTAGTCTCTTATAGCCCCCCTTCCACAATACCTGCCCTGTGTCCCACCTGGAGAGCACTGGATCTGCTGAGCATCATATCTACTCTCCCGTCCTCCCAAATAAGTTGTCCACTATCTTGCCCCTGTCTTTCGCCATTATCAGCAGCTCATGTATGACCTTAGCATGCACGTCTGGCACAAACATCTAAGCAGAAGATCTATGGGAAATGTTTTCACAGCATGAGTGCCCTTAAGGTCAACTCTATAAGCTTATATGCATAATTTAAAAGTCCTTTCACTCAATGTTAAAGGTCTCAATAACCCGTGGAAGAGTAGGACTGTACTTGCAGAATATAACGTAAGACGGCCAAGCATGATTTGCCTGCAAGGTACACACTTTCTAAATTCAAACACTCCATCCATAAGAAGTAAATGGTTCCCCTTGGATATTTTTGCAGCGACATCAGTAAACAAGAGGTATGGATGCACTCATGGCTAGTCACACTCAATGTCAACTGTTGGATACAAGTCTTGACCCAGCGGGAAGGCTTGAAAGGCACACTAGCAGAGTGTCTAGTCACAATCTATTCAATCTAAGCTTTCAATACCTATATCCTCAAATTTCTCTGATTTGACATTAACGTTTTTCCCACTGAGACCTGATATTATCAGGAGACTTAAATATTGTCTTGTATCTTAAGCTAGATAAATCCACCATTCTATAGACTTTGCTCAACACCGTAAAGTTGCACTACCACCTAGTAAAAGAGTTGACAAAGGTTACCATTATAGCATAATTAGGATAATTAAGAAGATAATATATTGATGAGTTCATGATCAAACCTAAAATCCGAAGTAGCTGTAGATAATAATATCGTTTCCAGCAAACCACTGGGTGTAAGCAAATAAGGTGTTAATATATTTTGATGTATGCTTTAGAAGCCTACTTGGTGTCACCTGGCTTTGATGGTTTACTCCTAGATCCTTGATTCAACAAAAGGGAAGTCACCCATTTGGTTTATTGGCCAGTTAAGAGTCTACAAATTTGAAATGATAGTCTGACATTCCTTTGGCAAGAAAGGACCTTATATGGGTTAACTCCATATTCTTTGTATATTCCTTATAGGAAACATAATAGATCAAAGCAATAATTCCCATAGCACATGTTTATTAAGACCTCTGTATAAATTTGTAACCATTGAAATGATCCAGATAAAATGTGTCAATGACATATACAGCCAATATAGAACCTATAGGGATAAGGTATTTCCCAAAAGAATCAATATAATGTAAGCGTGTTTCATATGCATATGTGTGGAAAATCATACCATGTTAAATGGACTTAATGCCATATCTCTGCTATGTGGAAGAAAATAATTGTAATGTATATGTAGAACCCATTACTACAACTGTTTTTGGACAAAGATCAATAATAATATGGTTATAAAACAGGTTAGCATACAAACACACCTCTTGCCATGATGTCACAGAGGAGGGGTGTGTAGACAAAAAGGAACAAGATTTAAAAAGCAATGAAACTATTTTACAAATTGGAAAAAGAGAGAAAAAGATCTTGCGCTCAAAATCCGTCTCGGTATGTAAACATCAAACTGGTACTAAAATATACACAGAAAAACCTTGTTTAATAAGAACATTAGGTAAAAACATTAGGTTAAAAGTAATAAATAAATAATAAAATTACCAATAAATCGAATGAACAAACCTAGTGGTGCCAAAATCTAAGTAATGTATCAATTTTAGAAATTGTCAGTTTCTGATGATCAGTCTACAACTGTGAATTGTACACTTTCTAGCCTTTACCAAGGTGGCAGAATACATGAAAGTATGTGAGTGCAGTTGTCAGTTTCTGTGTTTTATTTCTGTTTTAATTTGAAGAAACTGTTTTGCATTTATATTTCTATATGTCAATTTGTTATCATTTCGACTTTTTGTCATATTAAATTAAATCGCATTTAATAACATCCTGTCTTTGTATTCTTAAGTAATTTTATGTGTTTAATAATGTTACATTTATGCAGGGAATTGTTTGGTAACGCTGATTAAATTAGGCCATGATTCCAGTCTGGAATCAGACAGACTGTAACTGAAGACTTCCTAAAGAGTGTCAGTTTTTGAACTAAATCTTAGTGGTAGTAAGACGTTGGGTTCAAGAGTGAGTATAAGATATAATTTTGGAGGCTTTTAGTCATTTTTATACAGACCAGGGGGTATATTTACTTAACTGCGGGTTTGAAAAAGTGAAGATGTTGCATATAGCAACCAATCAGGTTCTAGTTATCATTTATTTAGTACAATCTACAAAATGACAGCTAGAATCTGTTTGGTTGCTATAGACAACATCTCCACATTTTCAAATCCGCAGTTTAGTAAATATACTCCCAGGTGTTTTTGTGTTGATTACCCCTTTCACACCCACATGTCACAAATGCCCAGGTAGGTCCTGTTATGACAGTGCCCTTCCCCTTAGTCAGTGCCCATCGGTGTTACGTGCAGCAGTTTTTCCCCAAGGGTTTCACCTTTCCTCTTACAGCCCCGACTGAAAGCCTAGAGGCTCTGGAACGAGGCTTGTGATTGGTACTGCTGCACACACACCTGTCCGCTCAATTTAAAAGTAGCGATTGAAAAAGACTTGTTGGTTCAGTATTGCAGAACAGTCATAGTTGCGTGAAGTGTTGCCCCATCATAAATAATTATTATTAGCTATCAAATATAATTGCCCCTTAATATAAATATATATTAATATTACCCTATAATATTATAATACAATATTGCTTCCTTAATATAATGAAAAATTAAATTTTACCACACAAGTAATGTTAGGCGCCGTCCCTGCTTCCTTCAACGCTGCAGGGACGGACGCGTTCCCCTCCTTCTTGGCGCAGCATGCCTGTTGCATTGGGGTCTGATTATTAGGTTTCCTATCACCGGTCAGTTGTCTGATGACGTCACTGTCTGAGATCATTGGACTGCCTAAATAAGGCAGATTTTGGCAATGACCCACTGGCAGTGTATTGGGTTATACCTAGTTTGGTTCCAGCATTCTAGTTCCTTCTCTTCCGGTATCAGTTCACTCCTGCTATTCCGGCTCTGACTCCTGCTATTATTGACTACCCTTTTGCCTCATGATTCTGGTTCTGTTTGGATCTCCTGTTTCTGACCCCGGCTTCCCAGACCACTCTCTGCACAGACTCCAGCGGCCTCACTAGCTACTGCCATCAAGGGCCGTGACCTGCACTTAACACATAGCAAAAACCAAATCTCTTTGCGGGGGTCCAGGGTGAACAATGGTGTGTGTGTGTGTGCGTGGGGGTGGGGGGGGGGGGGTGGGGGGGGTGTTAGACTCTGTACCTCTTTGCTCTGTAGTGTCTCCTACTGGAGACTCGTTCATCAATTTCTTGTGGGCTTATAAGAAGTACATTATAAATACATTTTGTCCCCATACTCAATCAATAATGATGCCACAATAATTCATAAGCCGATGGTGCTTCCTCTTATGTTCTGAATGGCATGAAAGCTCAGATAACATGCAGTTTGATAACTCTTGCCACTCACGACCGCTTCTTTTCTATTGGCTGTTTTACTGGTTGTTTTCCGGCAGTTCTCAAGCTCTTGTCCTGTTTCTTTTCTGTTAATTCAGCCTCCTGCTGCTAATATTGCCGCTGCCCCCTTTATATTGCTGTACGTTGAGGAGAGTCACCGGAGAACATTCCAGGTCTCTGATACAAGTTCAGAGCATCCTTCTATATTCCAGGTGTGCTCAGGCCCGGCGCTCCCATTAGGCAAGGTTAGGCAGTTGCCTAGGGCGCCGGGCTCTGGTGGGCGCCACAGAAGTATGGTACTTAATTTCTGTTGTACTTTAATACTGTGCGGCAACCGCTGAGCATACCTTCCGCGGCTGCCGCAGAGCTTCAGATAGATCCACAGGGAGGGGCGAGGGGCCATGGATCGCGACCGCCGCCCTCCCCTCCAACAGCTGATGGGGCGGACCATCTCCCCGACTCCTCTCCTCCACTCCCCCTCCCCTCACTGACTGTCGGGCGTGACATCATCATCACGGCCGACAGTGTCAGTGAGGGACGGGACCCAGCAGCGAGTAGCATCTTTATGGAGTCGCCTTTAAGGTAAGGAAAGAGAGGGGAGGGGAACATTTAGACCCAGGGGGGGCGCATTGAGACCCAGGGGGCGGGGCAGTATGCTGGGGGGGGGGATTTTGAAATTGTGCCTAGGGCGCCGAGGACCCTAGCAGCGGCCCTGGGTGTGCTCAGTGTCCACTTTATATACAGAGTAACCTGCCTAACACTGTACCATACACAGAGCTATCTGCCTGTGTGACAGTCTATTTGAGCCAGAGATACTGCCTTGCATTACACTACTCCTTCCCTTATCCTATGCCTAACCATATGCTTAGTGGTGTTCAATGCCTAGAGAACTATTCCAACCTTTTTACTACACCTCCATGTACCTGTTGAGGAACAATATATTTCTTGGTGTGTGATGAATCTCCAATTATTGCACACCGAGCAATACTGCTTGCCACAAAAGCGCTGCTGTTACTAACTGTAATATTGAGAATATAATGCCCATTTTCATTAATTTCTGTGTTGACTGTTACAAAGACTTTTTTCAGAATTTCCACTCTACTAATAATATTCAGGTTGCACATCCGTAGATAAATTATACATTGTAAAAAATTTTAACAACCACTTAAACTGAATTCGGTCAGAGAATCCTAAAGTAACATAATGTTGATACACAGCCTCATCCTGTAATTATTAAGAACGTCTATTGTCACTCCTAGAGAAACACTTACATAATCATAACGGCATTGTCTTTACATTGTCATCCGAAAAAGATACTGTCATTATATTGCAATTCAACTTCCATTGTATTATGCATAATATTTTCACTTGCATTCAAATATTGGCTTATCTTTTGCCATTGTTGATATACTGCCTCTGTTCAGATACTAATACCCTTCAATTGTTTTTAGTTATTTGCTACCAAATCCTTATTATCTTGTGGTTATATTACTCTACACATTTTTCAGCTTTATTGCTTAAAGAGAAAATCATTTGTTAAAATACTTATTGCACTCTATTGGGTTCCAGACTGTAAAGTTGTTTGATCAATTCTATAAAGGTGCCAAGTGGTTAATCCCTGTTACCTGTGAGTGTGTTTGTTCCAAGATGTTTAGTGGGCCAAGCAGGGGATTCCCAAGTACACAACTGGAGGACCCTGTAAGGACCCACATCCTGAAGAGAGAGACCGACTTGGGTGGAGGCACTGCATTGAGAAGACTACTGGGAAAAGGTGAGATGGTCCTAACTGTAACACTCCTCTCCCCTTCAGGTGTATTGAGGCACCTGGGAGCGAAGGGACTACAGATGGTATTATCTCCTATCCAACTACACGCAATAATCCCCCCCCCCCATCCTCAATGCAGTGTTGGAGAAACTTTGACATCAGGTGAACTATGGTCCATATCTGGTGGCAGTGCCCTGTAATACAGTCATTTTATAAAGCAGTGATTCCAATAAATAACTCTACTGTTGATCTCTTATTTACCCCTGGATCTGTGTTCTAGGGATCCCGAACCCAACCAAGCCCATGCGCTCACAAATATCAGTGAACATGTCACCTGTTTTGGATTGCCCAGTGTACGATAGCAGCAGGGTGGGAAAAAAACCTCTACCTCTTCAACCCTGTTCTGGAGGACACTTGAGATGAAGAAAATCACTGGTGAAGTGAAGAACACTGTATATGTAGTAAACGCTCCTGGTACCCTTTGACTCTAAAGTTTGCGCTTAACTTATGATCTCAAACTCAATGCAACACGTACCAAACTACTATCTAGGAGAAACCCACTAATATGCAATAATCCCTTTGCTCCCCCATGCACTGCATAACCCATGGGTTATTTCGAGAGCATGTGAACCCAGCAGAGAGATTAATGGCATCTTGGGACCACAGTACTCACGTGAATTACTTTCTTTTATTGCATATGTGCCACATATTTATTGGAAATGTCTGCTGACCCTCGCCGCCCCCCCTCCCTTTCTGGAAGGGCCATTAGACCTTGATTACTTCTGGGCAAACTTACATAAATAAAATGCCCCACATGCATATAGAGGTTGAACACTCATTACCTAAACTGAGACGTAGCTAATTTCAGAACTATGGACAAATTGAGTCCTCCAGCTCCAAGAGACACAGAATAAGGATTTGCAATCCCTTGGGAAGGTATATTTGATTAAAAAAATGGATAACACCTTTAATTTTTATTGAACTACACATGCAAAAAATGACATTATGATGATGTTCAATGATTATGTTAAGATGGGCCTCGCAGTACAGGTCTGTCTGTACGACAAACGACATACTTAGATCCACCTGTTGGTAATTGTGCTTTTGTGATGACTTTCTGCAGTAGTTACCAGGTTCTTCAGAGGAAAGGATCAATAGACTTTGTATTTGCAGAACAGGATATTAGGGATATAACGAAATCATGCATCCCCTATGGTAATACAAACATCAGAGCCATTATTATTCTTTATTTATATATTGGCAAAATATATTACAGTTATTTAAACATAATTGCCAATTAAACTGCTTTGTTTTTGGTCCATAGAGTCAAATCAGAGCACCTATCTAATATTAAACATGTTAATACTGCATTATATATATTATACTTTACAAAAAAATTATAGAAACAAAGCTAAAGTATTGTCTTCGAATATTCAGGCTGCACAGAAATCGGAGTGTTACTTTTTATATTCCCAGTTTATTTGTATTTTCCCATATAAATAGGAGTTTTATTTAAGCAGTGCTGGCGTTAACCGTTGTGCTTCTGGAAGTGATTCTGCAGCTTTATGAATCTGAGAAATGATTGACAAGTTTGCTTCCCAGGAGAACTGAAACCAGTCATGTTTTATTTCACTGACTTCCATGATAGACAAGGGAGCAAAATAATTAAAATGATACCGGCTAAGAGGCATCTGCTGCTGAGCCACCAAGGTCAGACCAGGCCGGCACCTTATACTTGTTGCAACATATTAAAACAACGTGATCTGTGAGTCTGCGACTGTACTACATGCAACACAACGCAGTGTGTTGAACTGTCAGCGAGGTCTTGCCTGTCACAAAAATTGTAGCCGTCACAAGGCAGAAAGTTGTCTCTCACTCACCCTCTCTACCTCTGACCCGAATAATGTGAAGACAAAATCCCTTCTTTGATTGAAGAAAGAACACTGGCTTAACCTCCAGACAGTCCTCTTTTAATATGCTGCTTTTTTGGGCTTTGACAAATAAAGCCCTGTGATGACTTTTAAAGTAGTCCTGAATCCTCTTCTACAACCTCAACCGGTGACTTTGAAATCTCAGATAATGATTTGCTGTGGCTACAAATCTTAAAGTAGCCACAATTTGTTCTTATTTCCAAAGTGGCAGAAGGAATTTTTTTTTTTAAACTACTGAAACGCTTGTTGGCGGGGTTACTGAAGAGCGCCGATCACTTAAAAAGCATCCAGCAATATCTTTGAGGTACAAGGCTCCTTAGTGGTTCAGGCTAGGGTTTTAGACAAAAAGAGGGACTGGTCTGAAATCATGACTACTGCTGGACTAGCAAATATTGCAAATTAAATTTTCCATGCCTCATTGACAGATGCACTTTCAAATTGCCAGCTACATTATACAGGATCTAGTGCACATACCCCCATTAATTTTGTATATTTTTTGCAGAGGAAGTGCGTTATTCAAATCTCACCTGCAAGTCCTTGTGGAGCTTGCTTCGCTATAAGTTCACTGACTGGAGCTGACTGCATATGTCTGCGCAGCAGTTGTTTGGTTCAGCTCTGTTTCATAAGGCAGCACGGTGGCTAAGTGGTTAGCAATTCTGCCTCACAGCACTGGGGTCATGAGTTCAATTCCCGACCATGGCCTTATCTGTGTGGAGTTTGTATGTTCTCCCCCTATTTGTGTGGGTTTCCTCCAGGTGCTCCGGTTTCCTCCCACACTCAAAAAAACATACTGGTAGGTTAATGGCTGCTATCAAAATTGACCCTAGTCTGTCTTTCTCTGTCTGTGTGTGTGTATGTTAGGGAATTTAGACTGTAAGCTTCAATGGGGCAGGGACTGATGTGAATGAGTTCTCTGTACACAACTGCAGAATTAGTGGCGCTATATAAATAAATGGTGATGATGGTGATGATTAAACAGCTAGCAGGGTAGGCTTTGAAGTATCTTATTGCAGGTCTTAACAAATATGTCTAAAATCAAGAAGCCGGCCCCAAAACTTAGGAGCCGTGTTAGTTGAGCCATATCTGGTCCAAAGTATATTATGCTGAACCATTATTGGTTCCAAGAATACAAAGGTGAGCCACATCTGCTTCCAAGGATAAAATGGTGAGCCATATCTGGGACCAAGTATAATATGCTGAGACATAGTTGGTGCCAAGAATAATTGGCAGAGTCATTAGGTATCAAGTTCAATAAAGTACAGGACCCAAAGCAGTTATCAGTAATCAAATACATTGGCAGTCCCATCATTTTATAATATAAAACAGGGACATACATGTGACCAGAATTTCGCTCATGCCCTAAAGGCCATCAACAAAGCTGCACCAACATACATCTCCTCTCTTGTCTCAAAATATCTCCCAACTCGGCAACTCCGTTCTGCACAAGATCTGCGTCTCTCATCCACCCTCATTACATCCTCCCATTCCCGGTTACAGGACTTTTTTCGAGCTGCACCCACTCTATGGAATTCCCTCCCTCGCACAATAAGACTCTCCTCTGGTCTACAAACTTTCAAGCGTTCTCTGAAAACCCACCTCTTCAGACAATCTTATAATATTCCTCAACCACCCTCTTAACCTCACTATATTACCCTATTACCACTCGGTACACAATTTCACACAAGACCCCCTGACCAACATTGTTGTGTGACAGGATCATTTAGCTTATGAGTCACTTTAACCTTTGCAGTCTGGCTGGACCGAAATGCAAAATGTAGACTTAACCTCATGTATCAAACTCCCATTGTCACATAGATTGTAAGTTTGTGAGCAGGGCCTTCTCACCTCTTTGTCCGTTTTACCCAGTTTGTTTATTAGTTTACTGTGTTTGTCCTAAATTGTAAAGCGCTACGAAATATGTTGGCGCTATATAAATAAATGTTGAAGATGATGATGAAAGGCCACCCTATACTTTATTTTAGATCCATATTGACGTAGAAAATGTACTCACTTACCCGATTAAATTTGTTGCATCAGAAGTCTAGAGTGTAAGAAAATAGAGTGAGGTAAAGATTTAGGAGTCGATGCAGTGTGGGATGTGCGCCAGTTTGTGTATGTGTTAGATTATGCATGGACAGAAAGTGGGAACACGCATATGAGCCTATGCAGATTTACATGTATCTGCCACTTACACCCGCCTGCCTCTGGAGAGGCAGGCGGCCGAGTACAGTAAAGACGTGTTTATGCAAATCCTGCTCATGCTGACCTGCAGAAACACATATATACTCCTTTTAGGATGGGCGTCTTTTACTCCTGCTAGAGGACAGGTGCAAATATGTGCCCATGACGGTCACTTATAGTAAACTGGCGATGATAAGAAGGGAGTTTTCAGCAGGTTATGGTCAGTGAATTTCTAAACCAGAAAAGGGGAAAGTGAGGTCTGTAAGTGAGAAGTGTGGGTAGTAGTTGATCAGAGTTCCAGTTCACAAATATTTGGATTTTTTGGGGCTTTATGGCAGGGGAGAAATCTATATTAAAGGCTTTGAAAGCATCATTTGTCATGAATTAGAAAGGAAACATTTATTGTAACAATAACACAAAAAATAGCAGAAAGTTCTCCTTTTAAGGTAAGAGGAACTTCACCTTCAGAATATTCTATTCTCCAGAAAAATTTATTTGTTTTGCTTATCGATACAATAGACCTGCAGGTTAGATACAATTGTATCTAACACACAGATCTGTTGTTGTATCCATGACACAGAAAATAAGCCAATAAGCCTGGACAACAGCATTTTCTAAAGGTGGGTTTCTCCTTTATGATGTATAATGAAATAGCATCAACTCATATCTATGGGTATGTATATTACTATGAGTGTCACTACTTTATGTCGGCAAACACCTTGGGGTAAATACCTTCCCTTTACAAGGCAGCGCCGCTTTAAATTTAAGCTGCGAAGACGCCAATCTCCCGCGAGTTGAGAAAACTGGGGTATGATACATTTACCCCCTTATGTCAATTGGTGATTTCTGAATTTTAGCCTTTTCTGTCTATTATTACATCACCATAATAATTCTACAACTTGAAGTCAATTGGGCATGGAATGAGGGCATTACTTGTCAATGAGGAATCTGTATTTGTGCTTGTGTGCTGTAGATAATCACAGCGCTAACATATATTCTGTAGATCCTCTGTGATATTTTCTGGTTTAAAAAAAAAATAATTTGAAAGCTTGTTATCACATTTCTACTGAATACTATTTTGTGCATCTATATTTAAAATGCAGCTTGTCACCTTTGCACATTTGCTTCTACTTAGACACTTAAATTTTACCAATTATTATTGTAAGAAAAGAAATGTGTATTTGATTTGATTTGCAAATCTTGGTGTGAAAGTGCTTTTCAGGCATCTAACATGAAGCTCCCGAATTAGATAAGTGATTTCTGTTACATTACGGAACAACGAGCATCTGGGACAGACTGACAAAACATTGTATTTGATGTACAAGTGGCTGGACATTGAGGGATATTTATTTATTTGTGCGCGTTACATCATTCCCAATAGTGGCGTACAGTAGAGCAACATATTATGATGATTTTTGTTCCTTGCACCTTGGGGCGGGATTTAGCCTGATAATCTTCAGAATTTATCTGAGAAGCTTATGGCACAATACTTAGGAAATTTACACTCAAACATGAGAACTTCTACCCGGTACAAAATACTCTGCTCTTTACCTTCTCACTTATCTTCCAAATGCAGTTACCTGGGATGAATTAATTGATGTTTCAAAACATTATTCTGCTCCACAATGAGTTCATCCCAAGTAACTGCAAAAGGACATTAAGGGAGAAGATTGGGAGTACTTAGTGTTGTACTAGATTGGAAGGTCTAGATAAGAAGGAACATTGTACAGGGGAGAGGGGCATACCTGACAATACTAGGTTACGACAATTTTGCCAACCATGTCTTCCTTTGCACATAGGAAGGGAAAAGCACCCACAATTCAGATACAGGGGGGTATTTTTAAGAAGACTTTATAAAAAGTGGTATTAACCCATGATTATTATTTTCCCATTAACCAGTCTTGCACTGACATACATCTCCTCACTTGTCTCAAAATATCTCCCAACTCGACAACTCCGTTCTGCAAAAGATCTTCGTCTCTCTTTCACTCTCATCACATCCTCCCATTCAAAGTTACAGGACTATTTTCGGGTTGCACCCACTTTGTGGGATTCTCTCCCTCGCACTATAAGACTTTCCTCTAGTCTTCAAACCTGCAAGCGTTCTCTGAAAACCCAGTTCTTCAGGCAAGCTTATAATATTCCTCTACCACCCTCTTAATCTCCCTAGGTTACCCTATTACCACCCTCTAAACAGCTAACACAAGACAACAACCCTCTGACCAACATAGTTGTGTGACTGATCCCACAGCCCACTCAATAATTTATATCTTTGCATTCTAGCTGGACAAATATTCAATATGATGTAGCACTTATCCTTGTGTATCCAACCATTGTCCCATAGATTGTAAGCTTGCGAGCATGGCCTTCTTACCTCTACATATGTATGTATTACCCAGTATTGTTTTATTGCTGTTTGTTCCCAATTGTAAAGAGCCATGGAATTTGCTGGCGCTATATAAATAAATGTTGATGATGATGATGACTCTTGATGAGAGGAACAGAATAAGTGATATATATATATATATATATATATATATATATATATTATTTTTACCTGTTGTATTTTATTTGCCATAAAAAAAAAAGATTTTTGGACTTCCGGGCACGTGACTATTTGTCACAAGCTGGTGGAGATGGAAGCTATCTGTCGGTATTAGTGCAACTAGCAGGGACACCCGAAAAAGGGAGTATGGACTTAGCCACAAGAGATGCGCAGGTCACTGTTCTTCAAGACAGTCACAGACGAGATAGGGGTGAACAGTGGATAGTCAGACAGGCCGAGGTCAAAACTAGAGGGGTAATGGGGTACCAAATCAGGAGGCAAAAGAGTGGTCAGGAAAGCCGTGATAATGCCAGAGGAGATGTGTAACGCCAAATCAAAATCCAAGGAGAGGACAATGCAGAGTCTAGCCAGGAACACAAAGTCGTGACAGCTGGTAAACAGGAACGCTGGTGTAAATGTGTGAGCCTAATACTCTGGTACCCTAATGGTGCGAAAGGCTAATTTAAATAGAGGCTGGAACCTGCGGATTGTTTGCCCCTGGCAGTCAGTGGCGCCATTGACTGCTGAAAATAACGAGGAGAGCGTCCCTACTTGCTTAGCAACAGGTACACAGCTAGCGCGCATTCGCGCAGAAAGAGAAAGACGGACGTAGACTATTGTGTCCTGTTGCTAAGCAATGGGAAGTTAGTGGTAGACTCCCACACAGCAGCGGAATTGCGGGGACAGCGCCTGACACTATTGAATTTTAACTTTAACTTGTGCCCACCCCATGGTCATGTCTCTAGAGGGCTACCTAGCGCTGTAAAGTGCTAACCTGCCCATTAGCAATCGCCCTTCCCCCAACATTCTCACCCGCGGGACAAACATGTCCTAGGGCATAACAGAGTCCTAAAATCAGGACTGTCCCGCTAAAATCAGGACAGTTGGGAGGTATTAGGATGAACTCCAGCAACAGGCTCTGGAATAAGGCTTAATAAGTACCAAATATCAGTACTTGAAAACTTTGAGGTCAAGTGGTAAGTGAAATGAGGTGTGGCAATGCAAATCTCGTTATTTTAGAAAGGCCTGACGAGTCATAGGCAAACCGAGGGTGGTTTCCTTGTGCCGGGAAACCCCCCTCCAAGCCTGGGGCACTGTATAATTGAGGTGTCTGGACCTTGCTCCCGCTTCACATGGCTCTGCTTGAAAAGGGAGAGCTGCGCGCACCTAACAGTAGTGCATGCAGCATTGCCCATGTATATTATGGGGATAGGAAGATGTGGAGAGCAGCCAAGCACTGTCTAATATTATAGCCACGCCCCCATGCATGCTGGTCATGCCCACTGGTGGCGTGGTGTGGAAACCCTTCTCTACAAATCCTGCGTTTGCCCCTGTGAGTATGAATTAAATGTGTGGGGGTAGCATAGTGACTTAGTGGTTTGCACTGGGGTCATGAGTTTGATTCCTGACCATGCTCCGGTTTCCTCCCACACTCCAAAAACATACATGTAGGTTAAACAGAACCAGGTGTATGTGGTGGGGAATTTAGACTGTAAGCTGAAATGGGGCAGGAACTGATCTGATTAATCACTTCTTCTCTAAACAGTTTTCTCTACAAATTTCCAGTTACAATAGCCAGGGCTATCTTCAACTATTTAATACATCCCAGTTTAATGTGTAGCTTTTAAAAGCAAGCTTTGGCCGTGAGGTCCATTTGCAAGAATTCCTGGCAATTTCTTTATATTCAACACTCCCATTATTTTATCACTTCCCAAAAATATACAAAATCCTCACTTTACCCCCAGGTCGTTCTACTGTTTCAGGTATTGGGTCCCTAACCACTAATCTTTCACAGGTCTCTTAAGACTATTGTGTGGCAACCCTCATATTATTTTCTCACCCTAGACATAGTGGCTCTTTACACAAACATTCCCCATGGGGCTGGTGTTAAGACAATTAAGGATTTTTTTTATCTACTGATGTGGAGATCTCAGCAGGACAGCAAGATTTTATTATAGATTCTATCGAGTGTATCCTTTCACATAATTCATTTTTATTCAATTCATGGTATTATTTACAGGTTGTCGGAACGACCATGGACACTAAGTTTGCTCCAAACTATGCCAATTTATGTATGGGACTTTTTGAACAAAGATATATCTCAGATGGCCCAGATTTACAGAATCAAATCCAAGACCACAGTGCTGTGAGTCGGCAATGCTAACCACTGTGCCACCAATCCAGTCTAAAATAAAGGTAAATGGTTATTTTGAGTGTTGGAAACAAAAACATGATTATTATAAGAAAACCTTGACACACAGTTAACCTTAATTGCGACAAATACTGATACCATATAGCGGCCCTTGCATGCAGCACTTTGGACAGCCTGTTGTTTTATTATACTAATTTGGTTGCAGATCTTTCCATATAAAATGATCGATAGGCCACACATCTGAACAGTGTCTATTGAATGTTGATGTAGGGGTTCCTTATCTCCCAAGTGTCTCTTTTTGAACCCGAACCACACTGGCTTGCTTGCTTGAAAACTGTCACTCTTGTATATATTGTAGGTCTATATTTTTGTGCAATAACTCCAACAAAAATGTAACTAGTGAGTAAATTCAATATAATAACAAGTTTTTGTTTCTGCATTCTAGCTCTGTTTTGCGGAGGGCTCTGTTCCCGTAACTATCCGAATCTCTCATGTTTAGACACCTTAGGGTACTTGGACCGCTCTTGAACTACAAGCACCAGCCTTCCACAACAGTTGGAGGACCAGATTATCTACCTCTGGTACATTAACTGTAAGTGTCCCTATAAATGCACATCTGATACCTAAACTGATCAGCTACCTAATTACACATATAGTACATTAATTATTCTTCAGCCTTTATTTGAAACCAGTGCTGGCACTATAAGGGGTGCAAGGAAAGCTAGGAGGTGAGTACACCATAGCGAGACCCCGCTCTGCTCTCTAAACTAAACTGTATGAGCAATTTGTATGCATCAAGGTTATGACAGTCATAGTTGCCTTTATTTTAAAATAATTCCCAGGTGCAGCTATCATCTAGGTAAACAAAACAATCCCCAGCATGCCAAGTTTACTAAACATAGCTATGTTGCTATTTATTGCATTTAAAATATTTCTCTTCAGTTATTTACTGACTTGCAAAAGTCAACAGAGTAAAAGTAGTTATAATTACATCCAATATACTGAATAAGAGGAACTATAGTGTTTATCTGAGCTGAAAAATTGGGACTTTTCCAGAAACAACTAAGCCTACCCCGGGCAGTATGTAGTCTGCAGCTCTGTGCTGAAGGATATATGTCATATAACATCAGGACTGGCCTCTGACTGCCCCTCTATAGAGGATCCCATGAGCAGGGGGTGCAGTCACTTCTTACGTCACTTCCGCCAGCCGGGCGCGAACTTTGAATGACGTCATGTTGCCGGGCTTCTGACGTAGAGCGGAGGGAGCTGCTGCTTGTGGACACCCGGCATATGTAAGACACTGCGTCAGTGCGATAACCGTGCGAGATAGCTGGGGGCGAGAGGGTACTGTTTACCTGTATGGGAGGGAAGGGGGAACGAGTCTGAGGGGGGGGGAGGAGTGTGCACATGAGATGGGGGCGTCTGGGGTGTGGGCACAGGAGATGGGGGTGTCTGGGGTGTGGGCACAGGAGATGTGGGCGCCTGAGGTGTGGGCACATGAGATGGGGGTGTCTGGGGAGTGTGCACAGGAGATGGGGGTGTCTGGGGAGTGTGCACAGGAGATGGGGGTGTCTGGGGAGTGTGCACAGGAGATGGGGGTGTCTGGGGTGTGGGCACAGGAGATGTGGGTGCCTGAGGTGTGGGCACATGAGATGGGGGTGTCTGGGGAGTGTGCACAGGAGATGGGGGTGTCTGGGGTGTGGGCACAGGAGATGTGGGTGCCTGAGGTGTGGGCACATGAGATGGGGGTGTCTGGGGGGTGTGCACAGGAGATGGGGGTGTCTGGGGAGTGGGCACAGGAGATGGGGGTGTCTGGGGAGTGGGCACAGGAGATGGGGGTGTCTGGGGTGTGGGCACAGGAGATGTGGGCGCCTGAGGTGTGGGCACAGGAGATGGGGGTGTCTGGGGTGTGGGCACAGGAGATGGGGGTGTCTGGGGAGTGGGCACAGGAGATGGGGGTGTCTGGGGAGTGTGCACAGGAGATGGGGGTGTCTGGGGGGTGTGCACAGGAGATGGGGGTGTCTGGGGTGTGGGCACAGGAGATGGGGGTGTCTGGGGTGTGTGCACAGGAGATGGGGGCGCCTGGGGAGTGTGCACAGGAGATGGGGGCGTCTGGCGAGTGGGCACTGGAGATGGGGCGTCTGGTGTGTGTGCACAGGAGATGGGGGTGTCTGGCGAGTGGGCACAGGAGATGGGGGCGTCTGGCGAGTGGGCACAGGAGATGGGGGCGTCTGGTGTGTGTGCACAGAAGATGGGGGTGTCTGGCGAGTGGGCACAGGAGATGGGGGTGTCTGACGAGTGGGCACAGTTTGTATTTGAATCAAACAGGTTGTACCATTGCTCTGATTGTCACATATTCAGGATATTATGTACAGGGCTAGATAAGAAACAGTTACAGCAATTTAGAAGTGCTTTGTACATGTATTTTCTTGTGTTTGCACATACCATCCCAACTGTGGGATTTTATAATCCTGTCTCATTTCACTTGATTTGTTGTCTTTTTGTTTGTAAAAGATAATTCATAAAATATATTTCATGTATGCTGGGGATATGGCAGGTTTTCAGTTGGATAGGGAGTCAAGGAACACTGTCATTTAAATACATGTCATTCTGGGATGAAATCGCATTACATATTATTTTCCAAATGTGTCATATTGACATAGAACTTTTTCTATCAGGTACCAGCATGCAGAAATTTGTAGTCTTGCTTTTTTATTTTTGTGTCAATACTGATATGACTGACTGGAGCTGAATATTGTCTTCAACAGTGATCAGTTTATGATAATAAACATTGGAAATTACAATTTCTAGATCTTTTCACATGCGTTTTGAATGAGAGGTAAAGATTTCTAAATTTTTGGACCTGGCGGAGTCTACGAGGAAGCGAGTTCCAGAAAGTAAGAGCCACAAAGCTAAAAGCTCGAGCCCAAAATGAAGTATGGGAAAGTCTAGAAACTGTTGTAGTCCTTGTTGATCGAAGCAAGTGAGATGGAGTATAAGGAATTTAAAAGCTACTTTTGGTACCCAGGACTCTGGGAGTGTAGTAACAGCCTGGCTGCTGCATTATGTACCAGCTGCAAGCGAAGCCGTTCCTTTTTTCTCAGAGATCCAAGTAGAGTACATTGCAGTAGTCTGAGCCACGATGAAGTACAACACCAAGATTCCACACATCTTTTGCAATTCCGAACCCCCAAGCTTAAACCCAGTCGATTCGCCCAGCTTCAATCTTGTTATCATGAGATCCTCTGTTTTACCATGATTCAGTCTCGGATAACAGCACCTCATCCATTCCTGGAGCTCCGCTAAACAGCCATTTAGGATTGGTATCTGGTTCTTAGTACCTGGAGCAAAAGACATGTACAGTTGAGTGTTATCTGCATTTCAGTGGTACTCCAGGTCATGATGTGTGATTGTCACCCATTGGTAACATGTATACTGCAATTAGCAAGGGAGATAGGATAGATCCCTGTGGAATCCCCTCTGACAGGTCACCTGTGCAGATGAGGATACTCTAGAAGATGCCATTGGTGACTTGCGTTTTAAAAACTTTGAACTAGCAAAGCGCTGTGCCATCCAGTCCATAGATCTTCCTCAGGCTCACTATAAGAATCCCATGGCCCCCTGTACCAAAGGCTGCAGGGAGGTCCAGGAGGATTAAGATAGAGCAAACACCTCTGTCTCCTGCCATCTGAAGATTATTAAGCACACGTACCAGGGCTGTTTCAGTACTATGTTTTCTGAATCCTTGGTTGACGGACGGCTTTCCAGTTGAGTTGCAACCACTTTCTCAACGACCTTTCCTAGGTTTGTTTGAATGGAAGATGTGTTTTCTGTAAGAAAACTATATTTGCACGCTCTCCTCTCCTTACAGGCTCCCAAGATTATTGTGTGGTTCTTTGGGGAGTTTAACGCTGAATGGTAGCTTTAGCGCCATGCAGTAATTTGGGTAAATATGAAATGTGCATTATTCCAGACAGATAAGAAAATGTAATAGATTATGAGAAAAAGGGGCAAGTTACTTTCTGCCATTTGAGGCAGATTTGACCTTGGACTCGAGGCCAAGGGGCCAGGATGGGGGATTCCTCCTCCTTCTCGTGTAGGGTGCATGGTTTACCAAGGAGAGAGTGAGATTGTCCTTTGGTCTTTGCTTGTCTATGATCATTTTGGCATGGGTAAGGTCAGGAAGGAGGTGTTTGAATAAATTTGCAAGAAACTTGGGGAGGGGTTGGCTGTCAACAGTCTCCATAATGCCTCAAATGCTGAAGTCATTCCTGGAGGATCTATTTTCTTGGTCCTCTTGCCTCTCCTTTATGGTTTCTTATTCTGAATGCATCACATTAATTCCTCTTTCTAGAACAGCGTGTTATCGGAATAGTTATCCGTTTTTTTTTCCTATAGGGTGTAGTCCTGAAGCTAAGTGCAGAGATTTCAGCTTTGAAATTGTCGATTGCTCTTTTGACCTCCTGCTGGAAGGAAGATTTAATTTCAAGAACAAGATTGGTTATCACTTGCTGTGCGCCGGCTCCCAGCTCAACATCCAACGGGGGGAGAGCGGTCTTGCGAGTTTTGGTCTGTAGTTAACCTCTGCACTTTCTTCTTAAGGAGTTGAGCGACCTCCGATTGGACACTTCTCTTGCTGTCTTGTGGAAATGTGTTTTTAGGATACTTGCATGTTCAGTGCAAGGTAGAATAACTAGGGAAAAAGGGGGGAGGAGAAGTCTATGGGTGGACACAATGGCATTATTGTGCTTGATTGTCTATTTCATGGCCAGGTAGACACTAAACTTGGTCGGCACTAAGGCAAAGCAGTAAGTGCAGAGGTGGAGTAAGAACCAATGCATTAGTTCTACAGTAAAGGACTTGCTCAATCTCAATTTCTCTAGCTTAATGTCCTTAAATGGGGAGAGGATGTTCTACAGAACAGGCCACGTAGAGGATTCCTGTTCATTCTGACCTCCAGTCCATTGCAGGTGTTCTAGATGAGTGGCTTCAAGGAGGGAATGTTGGTCAGAGCATTCCGCGGGAGTGTTGGTCCCCGGTGAGTGAGCTCTGAAGGAAGTAGGGAAGGGATTAGAGTTGGGGTAGCGTTGAGGCCACAAAATGCAAAAATCAAGTAAGCCTCAGAATATCCACACTGTCTCCTTAGAGAGTTTTCACTCAAATTGGATGGATTGGAGCACTAGAGCGCTGCAGACATGAAAGCTGGTTCATTTTTTCAGTGGAAACCCTAGAATGCGGGGTGATTTTAATGTAGATCTCTGCAGCTGCCAGGAAACACGTCCACTATGTTAGGATGACAAGCCAGTCCCCCTGTATTTTAAGGAATGCATGTGCCAGATAAGCTTGGTTTTTATATATTTACATTTATGCAATGAATCCGTAAGGGCTAACAGTCCATGTTTTCAGGATTTATTTAATCATGCACAGGTTAGTTAATCTATTTGGCTGGGTCAGTAATTATCCCACCTGTTTCTACAGACAGATATCCTGAAAACATGACACTAGCCCCTGAACCTGGACACCTTTGGTTTACAGTAATTCTGATTAAATCAGGTTATCATTACCATTTATTTATATAGCGCCACTAATTCCGCAGCGGTGTACTCACTCACATCAGTCCCTGCCCCATTGGGGCTTACAGTCTAAATTCACACACACACACACACACACACACACACACACACACACACACACACCAATTTGTTAGCAGCCAATTAACCTACCACTATGTTTTTGGAGTGTGGGAGCAAACCAGAGCACCTGGAGGAAACCCACGCAAACACGGGAGGAACATACAAACTCCTCACAGATAAGGCCATGGTCAGGAATTGAACTCATGACCCCAGCGCTATAAGGCAGAAGTGCTAACCACTGAGCCACCATGCTGCCCTTTCTGGGATTAGTCCGGGAGTAACTGAACACTTCCTAAGAGTATTTGTTCTTGAAGTAAATCTTAGCGGTAACAGGACTTGAGTGTGAGATATACTTAGTCATTTTTAGACAGCAGGGGGGGTTGGTTTAATTTAAACCTTTCACGTCCACATGTCACACATGCCCAGTTGGGTCTTGTTGTGACACAACTTTCTCATTAGTTAAGTTCTCCTAGAATAGGTGCCCATGACTGATTTTACTGGTCGTTTTACCACTGCTTGTAAGCATCTAATTTGCATGGTCCAGCCATTGACAACAGGGACGGAGTAATGACATGCATTTTCTTATGTCCTTTCCTCTGTAATGCATTTTAACTGAAATACACGTTCAAGCGATCTCATGACTGTTGTCTGCAAGCTCTGTCATAATTTATTCATCCCGGTTTTTTTTTAAGTCCTAAAAGACCTTTAATGTCAAGATCTTGGTGTGTAGAGCCCTACTTCATGCCTATAGTCTCTTGGGGGGTTCTTGTAACCTGTAGTGGCATTTTGTGCGAGTTATCAAACACAACCGCAGTTATGTGTGTGTGTGTTGTTACATTGTATCTCCATTCTGCTGTTTATGATCTGATCGCTTGTTGAATACATTTCCTCCATACTTGAGCCCCCTCCACCTGCTCTTTGATGGCAGTAGGCGGTAGTGTTGCCTTCTCTTCTGTGGCATTTTTCCAATTTAAATTCATAGCCTCCCCCGTATGGCTTATATCTCGTGACTGGAGTTGTCATCAAAAAATCAAAAACCACAGGGAAAGTGTGAGAGCAACACCTACAATTTGTTTTGCTTCTTTTCCCTGTCGTTTTATTTGATGAGGATTTGTTTGACATCTTACATACTCAAAACATTTTATCATCTTGGTGATCTGTCAGTTGCCAAATCATTACGGCAACCGTATTGATATGTATATAAGGCTGGAGTGTCGCAACCCCAATCTTATCCTAGTTTAGATCCGTAATAGGGAAGAGAAGAGAGCGCGAGAAGTGCGTGTAACAGAGGTAAATCTGTTATTATTAATGAATGCATGCCATCGTTTCTGCTGCTACATTGTGCACTGTAGCCTGTAGATGTAAGCTGCCACATGCGTAGCGTTATAGCGGGCTGCTGCGGTACAGGAAAGGTTAATGCAATCGCTAACTTAAGTCATTGTATAGTTGCCATCATCTTTCAACGTGAAGTAAATGGAATATATTCACTCAGGTTCAATAGTGAGGTTTAATGAAGTATTTTTAGCACTCAATACAGGACAGGTCCCCATTAAATTCCACCGGGGGTTATGAGCTATTAAATGTGTCTTCTACCTATGATAATGAGGCGCAGTTGATTATAATGTCTATTATGGAATTCATCTTCCAATTCCTCCTTGACTTTCATTTGGGGAGCGAAATTTAGAAAGATAGATTCATCTTTCAGAAAACAATCCCTCAAGAGGCCAATTTATTTTCCTGAAGCGGAAATGTATTCACTTGTAACGTTGTGAATAAAAAGTAGTGTGAACGCTGCGTTTTGGCAGAGCTATTTTTGAATGAGTTTACAAAGGAGAGAAAGCCAATTGAATTTGTCAATGTGAGTTGGCCCCTGTCATAACTGATTGTTTCCTTGTTCCCGCTCATGTAGCTGTTAGTCTCTCTCCAGAAGATCTGACCTATTCACTGTTACCTCCACTGCAGACGACAAATCATCTTAATGCATCAGCGTTGATTATTTGCCGGTGCTAAAGTTGTTTTTCACAACACATGACTTTCGTAATTTATGTTAAGTAGTTTATATCCAGAATGCACTTCACAAAATTATCATTCAGAGTGAAATTGTAGTGCGGTGACAGATTGGAACATCTGCTTGAATAGATTTGTTGAAGTAGAAGTAACTTATTTGAGAACTTATCTTCCAGATGAATATGGGGTGTTGGGGGAGAGATTGCAGAGACCGTTTCGGAGGGCTCACTTTTCGCTTGTCCCGCTTCTCACGTGGGCTCCCGATTTACCTCCTTTTCTCATAATTATCCAGCTTCTGTCACAGTGTCTAGTACATCACATATTTCACGTGTCCTAGTCGGAACTTTTTGCTCTGCCATTTAAAGGCCTACTTAAAATGCTAATCGTCACTTCTGGGTATGTTTTGCATTAATTGAATCATGTAACACAAATGGAAGGCTGTTTCTTGATTACCTACAAAGTGCATTCACTATAAAGCTATTTTAACTTGTGCCAAAACCCAGCAAAAGTCCCCCAACTTAAATGAAACCATAAAACCTGTTTTTAATGTTATATTATTTACAAACTCACTGTTGGTATGTGCGGTGCTGAGATTTACTACTAATATTGATGGGACCAGTTGTATAGAATATTAAGACGTGCCCAAGATCACTTTGTTGTCTTTTGTGGTGACCAAAAGACTGTTAAATTGCCACGGATCAGTGTACGATGAGCATGTATATACTGGGCATTGGGTTGTATGTTGTACACATGGGAGAGTATTTTTTTTTTTTTTTTTTTTTTAACCATACATTTTAAATATTTAATTTTTAAAGTACCATGTGTGCAAGGACAATAAATAATTCATATTGTGTTGTTACCTTTTTATTCCTGTGACCTTTTCTTCATTTTCTTAGAAATAGGAGCCGTACGACTCTGTTCCACTTGAGTCGCATTCGCTTCACAGTGTTGAAATCAGAGTTTTATTGAAAGTTAAATTAATTAGTAGCAATTATGAACAATGCAGATTGCAGTTGAGAGAACATAAGAATAACCCTTCTGAGAAAACGAAGGTTTCAGCTAGTGAAATAAATTACCTTTCTTCTTAAATGTGAGCTGAGGCTCTAAATGCTTTTTTTTTTTGTTCTTATTATAGTTTCAAGTGCATATAAATTTCTTACACACTTGCAGCCATTCATTTATTCCAGGAGAGCGCTTAATATTTTGAAAGACAGTCCTTATCTGGGTGAAGTGCGCACTTGTCTCACGTTCAGTTCAGTGTCTGCGTATCGGTGGCACAGTGGCTAGCATTGCTGCCTCACAGGGTCAGGACCCATGGGTTCCATTTCGACCATGGCCTTCTCTGTGTGCAGTTTGTATGTTCTCTCTGTGTTTGTACGGCTTCCCCCGGGTGCTCTGGTTTCCTCCCACACGCCAAAAACATATATGAGGGTGAATTAGCAGCTGACTATATAGACCTTACTCTGTGTGTGTGTTAGGGAGTTTAGATTGTAAGCTCCAAGGGAATGATTAAGTATTCTCTGTAAGCGCTATGTAATGTGTTAGCCACTCTTTTTCTATATAGCACTAAGTGGTCAGCACTTCTGCCTCACAGCACTGGGGTCATGAGTTCAATTCCCGACCATGGATTTATCTGTGTGGAGTTTGTATGTTCTCCCCGTGTTTGCGTGGGTTTCCTCCGGGTTCTCCGGTTTCCTCCCACACTCCAAAAACATACTGGTAGCTTAGTTGGCTGCTATTAAATTGACCCTAGTCTCTCTCGCCTCTCTCTCCTCTCTCCTGTAAGCTCCAATGTGGCAGGCACTGATGTGAATGAGTTCTCTGTACAGCGCTGCTGAATAAGTGGCGCTATATAAATGAATGGTGATGATAGATTATGAGTAGTTTCAAGAACTTACAATTGTTCCCAGCATCAAGAAAAATAATCATCATCACCATTTATTTATATAGCGCCACTGATTCCGTAGCGCTGTTCGGTTTTTCCCTCTTTTCTCTAAAGGTTAAGGACTCTGCTCTTCAAGTCACAGAAAAGTACTGCTAAGGTTTCTTATAGTTTACCAACTAATATACTGACAGTTTTTCCAATGTAACCAGTGCTGTATATTGTTACTGTGACCCCTCACCCATTATCTCTCTCCTCTTTTCCAGGTCCTCTCACCCTCAGGGCTCTTGGTAAGTGTTGGTTTCTGTAATATCCTTTCCCTGTTACTTTTGCAGTTATCTCTTGATACTGCTTGTCTCCCGATCTCTATCTGTAACTGCAGCTTTCCCTTCAGTATTCCCCATTTGTGACGTGTCACTGACTCTATACAGCTAATGGCTTCATCACCAGCAGCCATTTATATCGCCATAGCAACTATCTATGTCCCATACAGACTACACATGGACTGAGGATACATACCTATCGCTGGCTATATGCATTACAACTACGCTTAAATGCTCATCAATATTTATTTGTATGTTTGTGCAATATTAACATTCAATATTGCTACAATTTAGTAATATATATTTAAAAATAGTATTTTAAATTTCAACTTCTCTTCTTACCCAGTACTCTATTTCAATTCCAAATCTGTAAATGACTTAATCCGTTAGATATCCCATCCTTACACCTGGTGCTAAGCACAGCATAATCCATTCTTACCTTACAATACATGATCGTTATTTGTTATCTTTCATTGCATCAGGTACGGTTATGTAAGATTCACTGGATATATCAATTTTTAGCGTTCCACGTATGCTATTCAATATATAGCATTGTACGCACAATAATATCAGGCCTTCCAACGCGTAAGGCCAAAAAACGTGGCCCCCCCCATACACAAAAATGTGGACCGCACTGAATCATTCTTTCTATGACACTTTATCTGTTCTAAATGATGCAGATTATGTTTATTTTCTTCATGATGAACGTGGGTGTTGTTGGAATCTTTTTTCTTCTCTTAATTTCTTAACAAAAACTTTAAACAAAAATAAATGTTTTTTTATTTTTTTTATTTAGTAGCTTCACAGAATGTATCTTGCTTACAAACAGCATAACGTATGGCGTCCGTAGTTCAGCAAGACAGCAGCACAAAGCACCCTGTGCTGACAGGGCATAAGAGGAGTATAATTTGTCTAACTAAATAACACATTCAGGAACGATAGATTACAAAATAAAATTGCATGATCCACATATCACGTTATGTGCCCTGTAGGGGAACTTTCATTTGAAATTCATAGTATATATTTGTATTACTGTGCAGGCTGATTAGGCGTGGGCACTACCGAGTGTCTATAAAGGCTTGTGTTTCTTGGCAACTCCGGAGATATTAATAGCAATAATGAAGGTGGAGAGCTGAATTGTATCTACTGTTATAGAGAATAGATGAGGAGTGTTTGTGTTCAACGCATGAAAAGTTTGTATTGTTAGATATGGCTTTCTGTCATTCAGGGTCCAGTGCAGGTGGGAATGGGTCAGAACCGCTCATCTTTAAGGGGGGGGATTCAATTGTTCCTGATGTGCTGCCATGTGTCTGTAAAAGTCAGTGAAGACACATCGCGACTGAGGGGTATATTTACTAAACTGCGGGTTTGGCAAAGTGGAGATGTTGCTTATAGCAACCAATCGGATTCTACCTGTCATTTATTTAGTGCAGTCTGCAAAATGACAGCTGGAATCTGATTGGTTGCTATAGGCAACATCTCCACTTTTACAAACCCACAGTTTAGTAAATATACCCGAGTCCTTACTTAGATCTCCACTCGTTTTTCTTCATGTCCGTTGAGATGCGATTGAAAATGAGCTGCGATCTAGGTAACGTATTGACTGACAATATGCGCAGCCGGACATCGAGGCGATATTGGGTGGCACCTTGCAGCCAATTGAATTCTCCCCTATGTGTTTGTTTTATGTAAAGATGGATGGAACACTGACAGAATGCACAGTTCACTATCCACCTAAGCTAAAATCTGTGCATAGGACCCCATGCGGTCCAATCAGAGAATGCGCTTGGCTTTGCTGTAGTGTGCGTATGGCTTTATGCTGCCATATTTCCGTGTAAGTCTGTCACCCAGGCCTGGTTACGGTTAGCAGCAACATAGATCTCTACACCAGGCTCGGATAAACCTGGCTTTCCAGGAGTTGTAAAACTACAAGCCCCAGCATGCCTTGTTAGACGATATCTGTCAGGGTATGCGGGGACTTGTGGTTTCACAACACCTAGAGGGCCATAGGTGGCCCAGGCTTGTGCTGCAGACTTATATTTATCCCCTCAGCAGCAATGTTACCACTGCTCTGCATGCCTGGAATTTAATGAGAATATTTAGGTTTTTGGAGGCAAAAAGTGCTGAGCATCAGCTAAAATGGGCATAGTTTGTATAGATAGAGGGCACTTCCTATTTTGTCCTGTTTTTCCAATAATGGCAGCTATGCTTCCAATGTTTACATATTACTTGTTTTGAAAAGTATAGAAGGCATTTCCATTATCACAGAGTTTTCTTTGCTGTTTGTGTATACAATGCTGATTTTGCCCTCTTTGGTGCGATCATACCAGCCCCCAGTCAGTAAAAGCTGATATCGTAGACCCGATTTAAGTATATATATATATATATATATATATATATATATATATATATATATGTGTTACATGTTTATCTCTTTCACATGTATAAATTGATGCCTCAGCAAAGCAGTTAAAAAAAAAGTGTTTAAAACTTGGTATTCGGTGCCACTTTCAGCGTTTACATTATTTATCTCAACTCTCTGGAACATTAACTTTTCATTAATAATCGTTGTTTGGTCCATTGATTGACTTTGCGCTATGCCCATATATGGTCCTGCGGGTAACGCCATCGATCAGCTGACAAACGTTCATATGTCTAACTGTGATGCACTAAGTCCTGATGCCCTGTAAGACTCCACCCGGGGATAAGCTCAGAGGAAAGTTTTAAAAGTTTGATCATTTGAAGTCTTTCTACTCTGGTATAATGTTCCCACTTACAGTAAGTACTGAGGAAAAAATGGATAAAAATAAAAAGTAAATTCAACAAAAATGGACACTTGGCTTTTTTTTCTTTCTTCTTTACCAATAATGTCTATGCAGCCTTGAAAAAGTATTCAACCCCCATCAATGTTTTCACAGCCTGGAACTTTTATTTTGTATAAAGTTGTAGAACCTTCATCTTAGTTCACCCCAAATAGCAAGATAAGAACACAAAGTGATACAAATTAAAGAAAAAAAGAAATATCATTTTAATAAATATTTATCCCCGTTGCTCAATACTTAAATGAGTTCCAGCAGCTATTAAAGCCAGTAGGCTTTTTGGAGTCTCTTAACCTTAAATACCTACATGGAGCAATATTGGCAGTTTTCTTGTTGGCAAATTGCTCGGGCGATAGATAAGGTCAGTTGGGGATGTGTTGTGTTCTTTATATTTCAGGTCTTCCACAGGTTTTCAGTGGAATTAAGGTTAGGACTCAAGGACATACATTGTCTTCTTTTTTTAAGCCATTTTAACTTTCTTCTGTGGGTCATTGTCCTGTCGATAGACAATCTTGCTCTCCAGGGTGAGTTTTTTGGCATTAGGTATATTGTCCAGGATTTGTCTGTAACTTTTCAGTTGATCCTCATGATAATTTGCAGTGAGGATGGTGCTACCAGCTTGTGTGCAGTGTTTAAATTGTGATATATATATATATATATATATATATATATATATATATATATATATATATATATATATATATATCGCTTAACTTGCAGGTCAAAAAAGTTCTACTTACTCTTGTCAAACCTCAGACCACTTCCCTCCATATTTTTGCAATATCTTCTAAGTTCCCTTCTTGTCTGACAGCTAATGAAGCGTGACCTGTTCACAATACCAGATTCACCAGGGAAACCCATGGCCCTCTCTACAAAACCACACCTGAAATAGGCGATAAACCACATTTTGTCAAATGTTCTGTAACCTAATAAGTTGTGGTTATTGTTTAACAAGTTTAATCGCTGATAAGGATGAAGTGGTCCAGCTGTACCTCTTGGCCGGCTTCGCTAGCCCTGTTTTGCCTGTTTTCTTAAGGTTTGGCTTTCTTCTTGCTGATTTCTACCATCCCTTTCACTATCTGTTTCAGAAATAATCTGATTTGCTTTACCCTGTCACCTGTGTTTGTATATATTTTTGTATCATGTTGTGTCTTGGTTCTGTTTTCTGTATATGTAATGTACGGCGCTGCGGATCCTTTGTGGCGCCTTATAAGTCAAAGATAATAATAATAATAATAATCAATGTAACCATGAAATGAAGACCTACTGATATCATTGTGAGAAAAGATTAACTGAACAATATCACTGGATAATGACATTTACAAGAGACAATGATGACAATATATGATAGCAACACTCAACAAAAAAAAACAGTAGCAGGTTCACAATGGCAATATCTTTTAAATGGCACTGTGTTATAAGCGGGAGTGGATGTGGCTGTGTGAGTACCATCTCGCTCTGCTACTGTTTTCCCTGCTCAGATGGATTCTAGGTTGTATTTTTTAAATGCCCCTGAGGTTTGTTGCTAGATTGAGCAGTTCTGTTTTTTTCGTATATTTTTTAAAATATTTATTGAAGTCCACATTTTCATGCAGGTGATGCCCTTTTAGGCCGATGCTGTAAGACTTTAGTATCCAGAGTGCTTTTAATTACCGTATTTATTCATTAAATGATATCTGGGCCCTCCTGCATTTTTTGTGGCTCATAAATTCTAACAAGAAATAGATATTTTTACAGACCACTCTATTGTAAGGTGAACTGATTATTCTGCATGTCAATTCAGTAGGAACCGGTGACTATAATAAAAAGAGAGGATTTGACGCTCTATAATGCATATTATAACTTATTAGATGGTTCATCAAATAGATAAATGTTATATGTGGCCAAAAAAATATAAGCATGTAGATAAAATAATGTATGGACATCACGTTGGATTACCACCAGGATTTGGAAAATATTGAGGATTTATTTAACCCATATATTCCCACGCCGTACACCAGTCCATACCTGGAGATAAGATCGCCAATCCAGAACCCAACACGTTTCACCATAGGGAGACTTCACCAGTGGGATACCATAGCAGGCAACGTTCAGGTTATAAATAGTGCAGAAAGAAGCTAGACAGCCAAATGGGTGTCAAAATTAACCAATAAGAAAGATATAAATGTGACAAATGACAAAATCAAACGTCAACAGCGAATCACATTACAACTGTGCAATGAGAACCGGGTTAACCAATCAACGGGCTGTATACAATTTTCAATATTACAACTAAAATTGAACTGTCCTTTTTAAGTCAATCGCATTAACCAATTAAAATATTGCAGCCAGACAAAGATTGAGAAGGAGACCTATCAGAGCCGAGCTGTATATAAAATAATTGCACCAATCCGATGTCTCAAAAAAACCTGAGTTCATAATATGTCAAACTTTTGGATATAAAATGTACAATATTTTATTAATACATTTACGAAGTCCTTTCAGTAATTAGCCCACTAGCCAAAATTTGATCTCCCAACAGTGTGATCTTAAAATTATTTACTACTTCTACATCGTGATCAAGAAACACCCATGGAGTGGTTTAAGTTCACCTATGGCTGGTGTTTATAAGAAATATATAGAATAACCAGGTGATAAATTTGTGAATGTCTCAAGTACATTTTTATGTTTTGTAATCCTTTTTTAATAAAGTCTCACTATTTTTTTTTTTTTTTTCCTGTAGGAGAAGGAAACATGGCAAAGTCAGACATAGACTGTAGGGAGTCCGCACTTGTGGACGAAATACTATCGTCCCTACCTGACAAACTGAGGCAGAGGCTGTTACCCTTTCAGAGGGAAGGGGTCATGTTTGCTCTGCGGAGAGAAGGAAGGTAAGGATCTATTTTCTCTTCTTTGAAAGTAGGTTAATGTGGTGCAGACTATCTTGTACTTGTAGTACTGGGAGCGCAGGATAAAGTCTGCCATTAGGGTGCCAGCTGGCATTGTAAGGGTTAACCTTTCTCACAATGGCAGCACTTTGTGTAAATGTCTGTTTTTTATTTCGCATAAAACCGTTTTTCCCCTGTGCTGTTCGCCTCAGTTCCTCCCTGATTATTATTATGTAGGAGTGAAACTTTCTCAACATCTCGTAAAACCAGGATGCCAAACTGACATCCGCCCCTCTGTAATGGATCTGAAAAAAAAATTCTGGTTCCTCTCCACTGCCCATTAGTTTCATCTTTATTCATCCACCAAACCCCCTCTATGAACATCCCTTTGTTTGTCTTTTCTTATCATGGTAAATACATGCATATCTCTGCTGCTGTAACTAAACCCCGTTATCTCTCTACAAGGAGACTTTCTATAGTTCAATTCATACGTTTTCTTGTGTTCATTTTTATCTTTGGAAATATTCGCTCTTCGTGAGTAGATATGCGTGTTAGGACGGCTCCTTTTATTTTGTAAGCTTTCTTATGCAAATGTTATTGTCTTTTTGCAGAGTATTCTTCATCGTGGTTTTCATTATTAATTTGCGGATATGTTTTCTGTTAAATTTCCTTGTTCTAATTAATAATATCAAGTGAACAAAAACCTCATTTCTGCATTGTTTTTAATTTATCTCTTGTTGTAAAGGGGTTTGTGGCTTAATGTTTATCTGACACAGTGAACAGTTTTCTATAAGTTGATAATAAAAATCTTGTGTCAATATGGATTAAAAGGACGTGTGGTGCTTTATTAAAAGCCTTGGGATAAAGAAAGTGATCTGACAAATGCAGGAATCTAGTATTCGTGTTGAGCGCCTCACCCCCTCCACTGGCTCCCTCTTGTGTCTGCTGTCTGTTTGCCCGCCCTTTAGGATGTAAGCTCTTACGACCAGGACCTCTTCTCTCCTGTCTGGCAGGGGTCCAATGATGTAAACTCCTGCCGTTGGGGGGATATTCGGCCTTTACATAATGGCTGATCCTCCTGGCAGGTGAATTTTGAAATCTTCTTCTTTTGACTTGCATGGGACATATTCAATTATTTCCCAGTAACGGGGCACGAAAGTAATCCGCGGCACCACCATAAGGCTGATTCTCATTTGCACCCCATAGGGTTGCAAAGGAAAATCCACGTTATTGTGGTACTGTATCACCTTCGGTAATGCGTGTTACCGCGATCACGGACCTATTTGAAAATGCCCCATGGGGTCATATAATGTGTTACGAGCGCTGACCTTTCAGGGCTCAGCGGAATTCCAGATTTCTCCTACTAGTGGTGGCAGGACAATCGGCTATTGTCAGAAAGTTATCTATGGGATTGGCTTGGTGTAGTTTTCTTAAATGTTCATTTATTTCCTGTTTAATTAAATATTTGCTGCATGAGTTACTGGCGCTTTTTAGAGGATTATGGTCTTTATAGATTACTTCCTAGTGAATGGAGAGGCTGCACTTTCTGTAAGGTCCCTAAGTCTTCCTTCATCCCCCAGAACAGCTGCCACCTTTGTTTTTTATGTGGAAACACATGAAGTTCAAAGGGAAATTAATTCTAGCAAATTACATATATGAGCTTAATTTCATGTGGAAGTGTGTTTGATAAAACTTATTTTACACCAGTTTAACAGGAGCCTTACACCAGGACTTTGCACTTTTGGGGACCTGTTTGTTCCACTATCGAACTCTATCTGTGCTGTACAGTTTCCCTCTATCCCCCTCCTCACATCTTGTCACTGCCCCTGTCACATGCAGCCCTGTCCTCACTAACACATCACTCATCTCCTGATATACTCTGTGCTGCTGAATGACCCAGCTCCTTCCACTATATAACTCTTAGTCTGTGGCTTCCTGCTGCCTCCATTCCCCTCCTCACATCATGTCACTGCCCCTGTCACATGCAGCTCTGTGCTCACTAACACATCACTCATCTCCTGTGCTGCTGGGGACCCTGCTCCATCCACTATATAGCTCGTGCCCCTATCACATGCGGCCCTGTCCTCACTAACACATCATCACTGATCTGAATATTGAATACAGTAAGGTACTCTGATCCTAACTGGAGAACAATCATTTTCAAATTTGTGTGCAACGGATGTCCATATATATATTTGCAAATTACGTTGTGTTAGTATGAAAAAAAATATTTATATCTATTCTATGATCTCAAACTTTGCTTACATAGTACAGCCATGCATGCAGTAATGTGCTGTATGCTTTGAGAATGAAGACACTGATTATTTTTAAGTGCAACATTAAAAGAAACTTCCTTCATGGTTATTCTTTTTAAGTCGGTGGTTTGGGATGTGCAATTCACTTTTTCAGAAATATGGCAGTGAACATTAAGCAACTTATAAATTGTTTTGTTGTTTGTTTTTTTTGAAGCTTTACAGGCATCCAAGGAAAGTTTAAGACTGTGCAGTTCACCTTTCTATTGGAATATATCAAACATTTTTTTAAGGTTTTGTTCCACTTTAAAAAGTCAGGAACCAGCGAAGCAGGTTTTTTATTTATTTATTTAAACTCTTTATTGAATGTTCCGTCCTGTGATTTGACAACAAATGACTTTCTTAGCTGTAGGGTCAGCAGAAGACTGTGTGCGACTTATTTATTGAATACCCCAACATTACTCTATCATCTTACAGGATGTGTCACACCGAGTGCAGGTGAATCACCGAGAGAGTCATTTGTTTTGACTGCCCCAGATGTGCTAAAACAGGGGACATTTTTCAATCCAAGCTCATTAAGACTCCCCGAGGACATGTGCTGGAAACCATCGCAAAATGTCACTTGTACTGCATTAGCTCCTACTAATTAATTGATTTGCATATAAACCTTATTTATAGAATCGCCTTAATCATTGTTTTTTTTTTTTTTTTATTCTATCATTTGACTTTATTTTAAACATGTCAGTACTGTAACCCAAAATTGGCCACTGTTACTTTCTTAATCTTTTGGCCACTCGATAACAAGCCACGGTCTAGAGCCAAAATCTTGGCTCAGCATATACGTTCATAAGGATTCGGCGAGAGGTAATCATGATCCAAATCTTTTTGAACAGCAAGAATTTCTTTCTTTGCCCCCTTGTCTAGTTCCCGATTGGCATTGTAGTCTCTCTCCTGCAGCAGAGCTGGGAAAATGCACACATTGCAGAGTTTAGTAATGGGCTGTGACAGCGCTAATTTCCTCTGCTCTCCATATCGCGTTTATTTGAGCCGTCTGTAGACTTTAAACAGGAATAAATATTGTCCGCTACACAATTGCTGTTAAAAGACTGAGCAATTCACCAACAAAAGCTGAGTGCAGACTGCAAATCAGCTCTTGCCAGTATATAAAAAGATGATTAATGTACACAAAGATTTGCTGTAATAAAGCCAAGCCTTTCTGGAGTTCGTAGCCAAAATGGCTACATCCCACTTCAATAATTAACGGTTGAAGTGACACCGAGTACATTAATCATCGCCTGTCACAAGGGAATATTGCCCTTTTTTTCCAAAAATAAGTTGCGAAACCTGAAACCTATTTTGTTGAACCTCCCCGCACACAAATATGTTGAAATGACACTAAACATTTGCAATTGTAGTAATCATAAAAGCTGTTACTGCATTTCTAAGTATATTTGGTTACTTAACAA
>NC_134408.1:144438691-144451191 GCF_038048845.1 Mixophyes fleayi
TGAGCAAAAAAAATATCAGAGACTACAGCATAGCCAATACACAGATGAAAGCTATGACTACCAAACACAGGTGAAGTTCTGTCTGTTGCCTCATACCTCAGTCATGTGACAAGCACCTCGTGAAATGATAGGCTGCAATTTCAGGCACATGTATTCGGCACACAAAGTGGATGTTTCCATTGTATGTATGATAGATGGGGCACTTATACTGACAGCGAGCTCTTCTGCCAAGTCCTGAATGTAATCATTATTCTTATTGACAGTTTTGGTGTTAGAAATAGAATGTGATATTGTGTTCGCCTGAGTTAGATTTGCATGTTCTAGTATCACCCGCAGCTTCTAGTTTCATAAATAACTGAACAACAGAACAGGTGTTGGGTGAGAGTGGTATAAGGGTATAGGGCGAGGAGACACAGGTGGGTGAGAGTGGTATAATGGTACAGGGGAGAGGAGACACAGGTGGGTGAGAGAGTGGTATAATGGTACAGGGAGAGGAGACACAGGTGGTGGGTGAGAGAGTGGTATAATGGTACAGGAAGAGGAGACACAGGTGGGGGGTGAGAGTGGTATAATAGTACAGGAAGAGGAGACACAGGTGGGTGAGAGTGGTATAATAGTACAGGGAGAGGAGACACAGGTGGGTGAGAGTGGTATAATGGTACATGAAGAGGAGACACAGATGGGTGAGAGAGTGTATAATGGTACAGGGAGAGGAGACACAGGTGGGGGTGAGAGTGGTATAATGGTACAGGAGAGGAGACACAGGTGGGTGAGAGAGTGGTATGGTACAGGAAGAGGAGACACAGGTGGGTGAGAGTGGTATAATAGTACAGGGAGAGGAGACACAGGTGGTGAGAGTGGTATAATGGTACAGGAAGAGGAGACACAGGTGGGTGAGAGTGGTATAATGGTACAGGGAGAGGAGACACAGGTGGTGAGAGTGGTATAATAGTACAGGGAGAGGAGACACAGGTGGTGAGAGTGGTATAATGGTACAGGGAGAGGAGACACAGGTGGGTGAGAGAGTGGTATAATGGTACAGGAAGAGGAGACACAGGTGGGTGAGAGTGGTATAATGGTACAGGAAGAGGAGACACAGGTGGGGGGTGAGAGTGGTATAATGGTACAGGGAGAGGAGACACAGGTGGAGGGAGAGTGGTATAATGGTACAGGAAGAGGAGACACAGGTGGGTGAGAGTGGTATAATGGTACAGGGAGAGGAGACACAGGTGGTGAGAGAGTGGTATAATGGTACAGGAAGAGGAGACACAGGTGGGGGGTGAGAGTGGTATAATGGTACAGGAAGAGGAGACACAGGTGGTGAGAGTGGTATAATGGTACAGGGAGAGGAGACACAGGTGGGGGGGTGAGAGTGGTATAATGGTACAGGAAGAGGAGACACAGGTGGGTGAGAGTGGTATAATAGTACAGGAAGAGGAGACACAGGTGGTGAGAGTGGTATAATGGTACAGGGAGAGGAGACACAGGTGGTGAGAGTGGTATAATGGTACAGGGAGAGGAGACACAGGTGGGGGTGAGAGTGGTATAATGGTACAGGAAGAGGAGACACAGGTGGGTGAGAGAGTGGTATAATTGTACAGGGAGAGGAGAACACAGGTGGGGGTGAGAGTGGTATAATGGTACAGGAAGAGGAGACACAGGTGGGGGGTGAGAGTGGTATAATGGTACAGGAAGAGGAGACACAGGTGGGTGAGAGTGGTATAATGGTACAGGAAGAGGAGACACAGGTGGTGAGAGTGGTATAATGGTACAGGAAGAGGAGACACAGGTGGGTGAGAGTGGTATAATGGTACAGGAAGAGGAGACACAGGTGGGTGAGAGTGGTATAATGGTACAGGAAGAGGAGACACAGGTGGTGAGAGTGGTATAATGGTACAGGAAGAGGAGACACAGGTGGGGGGTGAGAGTGGTATAATGGTACAGGAAGAGGAGACACAGGTGGGTGAGAGAGTGGTATAATGGTACAGGAAGAGGAGACACAGGTGGGGGTGAGAGTGGTATAATGGTACAGGAGAGGAGACACAGGTGGGTGAGAGTGGTATAATGGTACAGGAAGAGGAGACACAGGTGGGGGGTGAGAGTGGTATAATGGTACAGGAAGAGGAGACACAGGTGGGTGAGAGTGGTATAATGGTACAGGAAGAGGGACACAGGTGGGTGAGAGTGGTATAATGGTACAGGAAGAGGAGACACAGGTGGGGGGTGAGAGTGGTATAATGGTACAGGAAGAGGAGACACAGGTGGGTGAGAGTGGTATAATGGTACAGGAAGAGGAGACACAGGTGGGTGAGAGTGGTATAATGGTACAGGAAGAGGAGACACAGGTGGGTGAGAGTGGTATAATGGTACAGGAAGAGGAGACACAGGTGGGGGGTGAGAGTGGTATAATGGTACAGGAAGAGGAGACACAGGTGGGTGAGAGTGGTATAATGGTACAGGAAGAGGAGACACAGGTGGGGGGTGAGAGTGGTATAATAGTACAGGGAGAGGAGACACGGGTGGTGGGAGAGTGGTATAATGGTACAGAAGAGGAGACACAGGTGGGTGAGAGTGGTATAATAGTACAGGAAGAGGAGACACAGGTGGGTGAGAGTGGTATAATGGTACAGGAAGAGGAGACACAGGTGGGGGGTTGAGAGTGGTATAATGGTACAGGAAGAGGAGACACAGGTGGTGAGAGTGGTATAATGGTACAGGAAAAGGAGACACAGGTGGGTGAGAGTGGTATAATGGTACAGGAAGAGGAGACACAGGTGGGTGAGAGAGTGGTATAATGGTACAGGGAGAGGAGACACAGGTGGAGGGGAGAGTGGTATAATGGTACAAGGAAGAGGAGACACAGGTGGGTGAGAGTGGTATAATAGTACAGAAGAGGAGACACAGGTGGGGGTGAGAGTGGTATAATGGTACAGGAAGAGGAGACACAGGTGGGTGAGAGTGGTATAATGGTACAGGAAGAGGAGACACAGGTGGGGGGTGAGAGTGGTATAATGGTACAGGAAGAGGAGACACAGGTGGGTGAGAGTGGTATAATGGTACAGGAAGAGGAGACACAGGTGGGGGGTGAGAGTGGTATAATAGTACAGGGAGAGGAGACACAGGTGGTGAGAGTGGTATAATGGTACAGGAAGAGAGACACAGGTGGGTGAGAGTGGTATAATGGTACAGGAAGAGGAGACACAGGTGGGTGAGAGTGGTATAATGGTACAGGAAGAGGAGACACAGGTGGTGAGAGTGGTATAATGGTACAGGAAGAGGAGACACAGGTGGGTGAGAGTGGTATAAGAGTACAGGAAGAGGAGACACAGGTGGGTGAGAGAGTGGTATAATGGTACAGGGAGAGGAGACACAGGTGGGGGGTGAGAGTGGTATAATGGTACAGGAAGAGGAGACACAGGTGGGTGAGAGTGGTATAATGGTACAGGAAGAGGAGACACAGGTGGGTGAGAGTGGTATAATGGTACAGGAAGAGGAGACACAGTGGGTGAGAGTGGTATAATGGTACAGGAAGAGGAGACACGGGTGGTGGGAGAGTGGTATAATGGTACAGGAAGAGGAGACACAGGTGGGTGAGAGTGGTATAATAGTACAGGAAGAGGAGACACAGGTGGGTGAGAGAGTGGTATAATGGTACAGGAAGAGGAGACACAGGTGGGTGAGAGTGGTATAATGGTACAGGAAGAGGAGACACAGGTGGGTGAGAGTGGTATAATGGTACAGGAAAAGGAGACACAGGTGGGTGAGAGTGGTATAATGGTACAGGAAGAGGAGACACAGGTGGGTGAGAGTGGTATAATGGTACAGGAAGAGGAGGCACAGGTGGGTGAGAGTGGTATAATAGTACAGGAAGAGGAGACACAGGTGGGTGGAGAGTGGTATAATGGTACAGGAAGAGGAGACACGGGTGGTGGGAGAGTGGTATAATGGTACAGGAAGAGGAGACACAGGTGGGTGAGAGTGGTATAATGGTACAGGGAGAGGAGACACAGGTGGGTGAGAGTGGTATAATGGTACAGGAAGAGGAGACACAGGTGGGGGGTGAGAGTGGTATAATGGTACAGGAAGAGGAGACACAGGTGGGTGAGAGTGGTATAATGGTACAGGAAGAGGAGACACAGGTGGGTGAGAGTGGTATAATAGTACAGGAAGAGGAGACACAGGTGGGTGAGAGAGTGGTATAATGGTACAGGAAGAGGAGACACAGGTGGTGAGAGTGGTATAAATGGTACAGGAAGAGAGACACAGGTGGGTGAGAGTGGTATAATAGTACAGGAAGAGGAGACACAGGTGGGTGAGAGTGGTATAATGGTACAGGAAGAGGAGACACAGGTGGGTGAGAGTGGTATAATGGTACAGGAAGAGGAGACACAGGTGGGGGGTGAGAGTGGTATAATGGTACAGGAAGAGGAGACACAGGTGGGTGAGAGTGGTATAATGGTACAGGAAGAGGAGACACAGGTGGGTGAGAGTGGTATAATAGTACAGGAAGAGGAGACACAGGTGGGTGAGAGAGTGGTATAATGGTACAGGAAGAGGAGACAAAGGTGGGTGAGAGTGGTATAATAGTACAGGAAGAGGAGACACAGGTGGGTGAGAGTGGTATAATGGTACAGGAAGAGGAGACACAGGTGGGGGGTGAGAGAGTGGTATAATGGTACAGGAAGAGGAGACACAGGTGGGTGAGAGTGGTATAATAGTACAGGAAGAGGAGACACAGGTGGGTGAGAGTGGTATAATGGTACAGGAAGAGGAGACACAGGTGGGGGGTGAGAGTGGTATAATGGTACAGGAAGAGGAGACACAGGTGGGTGAGAGTGGTATAATGGTACAGGAAGAGGAGACACAGGTGGGTGAGAGTGGTATAATAGTACAGGAAGAGGAGACACAGGTGGGTGAGAGAGTGGTATAATGGTACAGGAAGAGGAGACACAGGTGGGTGAGAGTGGTATAATAGTACAGGAAGAGGAGACACAGGTGGGTGAGAGTGGTATAATGGTACAGGAAGAGGAGACACAGGTGGGTGAGAGTGGTATAATGGTACAGGAAGAGGAGACACGGGTGGTGGGAGAGTGGTATAATGGTACAGGAAGAGGAGACACAGGTGGGTGAGAGTGGTATAATGGTACAGGAAGAGGAGACACAGGTGGGTGAGAGTGGTATAATGGTACAGGAAAAGGAGACACAGGTGGGTGAGAGTGGTATAATGGTACAGGAAAAGGAGACACAGGTGGGTGAGAGTGGTATAATGGTACAGGAAGAGGAGACACAGGTGGGTGAGAGTGGTATAATGGTACAGGAAGAGGAGACACAGGTGGGTGAGAGTGGTATAATGGTACAGGAAGAGGAGACACAGGTGGGTGAGAGTGGTATAATAGTACAGGAAGAGGAGACACAGGTGGGTGAGAGTGGTATAATGGTACAGGAAGAGGAGACACGGGTGGTGGGAGAGTGGTATAATGGTACAGGAAGAGGAGACACAGGTGGGTGAGAGTGGTATAATGGTACAGGAGGAGGAGACACAGGTGGGTGAGAGTGGTATAATGGTACAGGAAGAGGAGACACAGGTGGGGGGTGAGAGTGGTATAATGGTACAGGAAGAGGAGACACAGGTGGGTGAGAGTGGTATAATGGTACAGGGAGAGGAGACACAGGTGGTGGGTGAGAGAGTGGTATAATGGTACAGGAAGAGGAGACACAGGTGGGTGAGAGTGGTATAATGGTACAGGAAGAGGAGACACAGGTGGAGGGAGAGTGGTATAATGGTACAGGAAGAGGAGACACAGGTGGGTGAGAGTGGTATAATGGTACAGGAAGAGGAGACACGGGTGGTGGGAGAGTGGTATAATGGTACAGGAAGAGGAGACACAGGTGGGTGAGAGTGGTATAATGGTACAGGAAGAGGAGACACAGGTGGGGGGTGAGAGTGGTATAATGGTACAGGAAGAGGAGACACAGGTGGGTGAGAGTGATATAATGGTACAGGAAGAGGAGACACAGGTGGGTGAGAGTGGTATAATAGTACAGGGAGAGGAGACACAGGTGGGTGAGAGTGGTATAATGGTACAGGAAGAGGAGACACGGGTGGTGGGAGAGTGGTATAATGGTACAGGAAGAGGAGACACAGGTGGGTGAGAGTGGTATAATGGTACAGGAAGAGGAGACACAGGTGGGTGAGAGTGGTATAATGGTACAGGAAGAGGAGACACAGGTGGTGGGTGAGAGATGTCTCAGCCATGTCTCTGGTTCCTATAAAATCTATAGGCTGCACAGTTAGTGATGTCACTGGTTCCTAGTGAATGGATTGGCTGCACAGTTAGTGATGTCACTGGTTCCTAGTGAATTGATTGGCTATATTCCCTTGACTATTGACCCCCCCACAGCATTGCCACCTGCATGTGGCTTTATGTTCAGTACTTGAATGTTTCTGGTGCCAGCACAGAGTGGGGATTGCTGCTGGCTTCCTATTTTAGGGCTCCTTCATTTGTCATAGAGAAGATAAACTAAGTAATGCTCCATAGGCCTATATATGTGGCTTATTACAGTAAATTGGCAAACAGAGAATCCTTCCTGTGACTAATACCCAAGGATCTCAGTGAGTTAGAGGTTGAACATTTCTTTGTGTTGTTCAGTTTCTTCTTCCCAAAATAATATGTATGCGGGCTTGGGACAAGGAGCAATAGGGACATTCGGGAGAGGTGGGTTTGGGTGTTGCTGTAACCTTCTATTCCTGTATATGTGTCACCACTGGTCATGTATATATTTTGCACCATGGTGCGAGTCTGGTATTAGGGTAATGTGATAAAATACACAAGTCTATCTCTTCTTCTCCTTTTCAGAGGCCTTCCAGAATCATGGGGGAATATTACGATATACTTGGAGTGTCCCGTGATGCCACGCAGGATGATATCAAACGAGCGTAAGTAAGTCCAGTTATAGAGCAATACGGGGCAAACCTTGACATGTTAGAAGGATGTACACAGAGTACGCTGCCCCCTAGCTGGAGCCTACGGCACTACAATGACATATTCTAGCAGCTAAATCGACAGTGGGTATATATATATATATATATTAGGAAGAATTTGTTACAAGCAGGTACTACATGTTTGAGATGTGGAGATACGTATACCAGATACAAGTTATCTGGTATACGTATACTTTAAGCCTTCATGTTTCCACTAGGGTGCACACAAGTTTGTCTTCCTTCCTCTGTACCACGATGGAAGATATACAGGAAGCACCCTACGCGCTTCGTTATTTGGATCTTCTTCAGGGGGATATATCTGTCTCTATGTAGTATATAAAATATATTAATTCATTGGATAATATAGTACGAATTAAACCCATATAAGCCATGTTTCCAAATGTATATGGATAACAATATAAAATGGTTACCTTATTCAGAATGTATCCACATGTATATTTATACGAAAGTAGCATTTATTCAATTAAAATATCCTCCATTGAAATCAGCTGCTGGGGAGCTATTTAGACCACATATAATAATAATAATAATAATAATAATAAGAGCTGTGGTTACGTGTGAATTGCCCCTGTATGCGAGGACTACAAGTTGTATGTTCCTGGTGCGCAGATATCGGAAGTTGGCTCTCAAGTGGCATCCGGACAAGAACCCGGACAACAAGGAGCTGGCAGAGAAGAAGTTCAAAGACATCGCAGAAGCTTATGAAGTGTTATCAGATGGTAACAAATGTCCTTTTCTCCTCTGTAATAAAATGTAGAATTTTGCTAATACACTGCGTTAAAAATGTCCTTAGTCTTAGCACCTGGTTCAGACAGCAGTCACCGTATATCTGCATGTACTGAAGACTATTTGTTGCAACAAAGCACCTTATCTACAAGAATTAGAGACGGAACCTTTGCAAATAATCTGCTTAGTTCTGTGTGCAACAGAGAGAGATTCACCGGAGCTTTCAGGCTTAATCTCCAACTACCTTCTAAACTGCAGTAACCCCTATATGCAGATTGCATTTATGTTTATAGATTACATATAGATTTAGAGGAATATATTTCCCTGCACACTTCACTTATCTATTTGCCCCGTGCCACTTCTCTTTATTTGACTCCATTTCGTTTTGTAACCAATTTAAGGGATATTTTATACAATTTGCTCCAATGCTCGGAAAGTTTAAATATTACATTTCTCCGGAAAAAAAGTTGTGCCATCTTGAGGTACATATATAAAATATGTGCAAGAATTAATATTAATGTTGCACAAACACAGTAACAGCCGCACACTGCCATATATCAGGACAGATTTCGTACTCCTCATGGAGATTGCACAACTATTGCGCTAGTTAGAAGGAGGTGGTATTCTTGCCCTGGTTTTCATTTGAAGCACAGACGGTATCCCAGCATTATAAATAAACTGCATTACAGCATTGTGTGAACTGTGCCCACTTTTAACATAAGGTCGATTTCAGGGTCCCTTATTTGTGCATGATTTTTAACATTAATGTTATTTTTAATAAATATCCTTCTGTGTACAAACCATCAGGAACACATCACAGTGTAACGAACCTGTCACGGGGCAGATACAGCCATCAGGAATAAATCTGGCATATGGCTTATTCAGTTTGCAAATATTGGTCTTGTTCTAAGAATGTTTCACGTAGTAACTTGTGTCAGTATTTTCTATATTCTTACTGATATCAAATCTTCCAGAGATCTTGTCATCTTCATATCTCATCGTCTCTCTTTCTGACAGTAAACAAACGACAAACTTACGACCGTTACGGTAAATCGGGATTCTCAGGACCCGGTAAGTTAACAATTATCTATCGCTCGCTATAACATAAAGTAAAACCTAACATGTAAAACCATTCCAGAAATAAAGCCATACTTGCCAACTTTTCCTCGCTGGCTTCAGAGAGATCCTGGGGGAGGTGGGCGTGTGGGGGCTGGGCTTGATGAATTGCATAATTTTGTCCCCATCCCCTAAACGTTTGTCACAATTGTGGCCAATTACAGCAGGGGGCGGGACTAAGGTGACATGATATTTGCATCATTAGGCCCCCTTCCCCCCACTCATATATTGCAGAGGTGAGAACCGTGAGGTTGCCCTGCTCTCCCGGGAGTCCGGGAGGTCTCCCAGAAATAGGGAGTCTCCCGGACATTCCGGGAGAGTAGGCAACTTTGCGTTAAAGAAAAGCAGCTAATGAATCTCTAGAGACTGAAGTGTCTTTTACATTTCTGTCTCCATTACTGAAGTCATGTTGTCTTACCTGTCAGCCTTTGATTAAATCTTGGTCTCCATGAAAATGGCCACCTCCATAGGCATCAATACATGGACATAGGGCACAATTTCTGAACTGTGTCATCATGCCACAGATGGCGAAGCCAACCACGTCTTGTACTGGCTCAGCATCAGGGAGAATGCCAGACTCTTCAGGGAGTGAGGGGGATCACCCCTATTTCAGGGAGTCTCCCTGACATTCAGGGAGAGTTGGCGAGTATGAATAAAGCATATTAAATTTAAAAGATTATACAAATTATCGGGGGGAGGGGGACCTCACTTTTTTTTTTTATCCCATTCCGATTTATGTTCTGAAAATTACATTTAGATTTCACTTTACATTATTTATTTTTCCAAACTTTTTGTGTACATTGCGATTTATGTTGTATTATTTCAGTACTGCAGTCCCTGCTGTATATTGCAGTACAGTTGCCTTTCAATCTCTTTTTGATTATAATAGTATTGTCAGTTCAAAATCTGGAACCATATTCCGCGTCAAAGGCTAAAGTCTAGACTTATATTCAACGTCAAAGGGAATCTAGAACTACTCAAGGTTCACTGTAAAGTCTTCATTATAGTTCATATTTTGAACTAGTGTTTAGTTGCCCTCACATCTCTCTTCCTCACTCATTATATTTCTTCCTGTTTTCCTCCCACACAGAACCTGCACGACCCAACGCTGGCTCCAGGTACCACGGTTTTGCCTACACATTCCGGAGCCCTGATGAAGTTTTCCAGGAGTTTTTTGGCGGCAGAGACCCCTTCTCCGATTTCTTTGGTAAGTTAAATAAAAATTATCGATTGAAGACGGACAACGGCGCAAACGAAGTGTGTTTTGTGCTGTTTACGCACATAAGTGGCTCATATAACCTCTGCTAGTAAGGCCGTGGTGTGATGCTAGAGCGCTGAGCTAAGGGATGTGGTCAGTTTGAATCCGGAGGCGTTGCGTAAGACTTCAGTAGTTGCGCCAAAACACTGCTTGGAAAATGTATCACAGTGAAAAGTCAGCGTATAGTGAAGAGGTCTCTCTGTTACCCCTGGAAGAAGTCACATGAAATGACGAAATGCGTTGGGTATAATGATCCAACAAGTGAACCATGCCACTGCCACCAGGGAGTGCACCATTGTGCTCCAGCTGCGTTTCATGAGTTTCTTTGCACCAGGCCACGAGAGACGGTTCCTTTAAGAATATGGCACACTGGTGTACACATCACAGTTGACCGGTATTGATCGAATAATTTGTTTATGATACAAAAACATATTATTCATTTGGATTTGCTTAGACAATCCTAACAAGTGTGTCTGTGGGGGAATTCAATTGAGCACGTTTTTTTTTTGACACCGCGTCAAGTCACTTTTAACGCGGTTTTCACTTATTTTAGAGCGAGTTAACTTTACCCGATATTTAGTTAAATTTTTAACGCAGTGGTTTTCTTTTGCATAAACGGTCCTATCGCGGACAAGTAGGAGATCCATTGAAAGTACAGGGAGGGGGGAAGAAGCGTTAAAAGCTATTCAATTGTTTTTTAACGCGGCGCAGTAAACTGTCAAATCTCCAGTTTTATCTCGTACCTCTCATGGCTGTGCAAAAAATTAAAAACATAAGAGAAACCATTTGGAATCTTAATAATGTAAAAAAATAATAATAGATGAATTATGTTTATCAGTAATGCATAACATGAAAAGGTGATTTTCTTTTACAAAAAGCATGTAAATTTTTTTTTTATAAAAATAATAAACACACTAATCACTAATTCATATATTTATGTATGTTATATTTACTAATATGTATGTACTAATGTGTTTTGTCATGGTATAGATGATTGTATAGTAAAAAAAAATTAAATAAAAAAATATAGTAAAAAAAAGTACTGTATGTAGATATTCTAAAATAGAAAGATTGTGTAATGCAATAAAATATATGCCAATGCATTTTTGTTATTCTAGATGACCGCGTTAAACCCTCCCCTTCACTCCCCAAACAAATCGCAAGCACCAATGTTTTTTTTTAACCTGGCAGAAAACAAAAACCCTGCGGTCAATTTAATTCCCCACCATTTCTATTAACACTTTGATTTATGTATTGTTAATACTATTTAACAGAGAGACCTCTTAACTATATGTGCACTGATGTTTCACTGTGCTCCAAGATCTGTAATATCTGTCTGCCTTTAAAGTAGGTTGTGAATAGCGAAACAACTTAGGGGGATATTTCAATAAGTTAAGGGATTGCTGAATTCATAGATTTTCCCGTATATTAAATGTACGGCAACTCTTCCGTATCACATGTTAATTGCTCTGACAGAGTGTTTTTCAGCGGTGCCAAAGTAGTTAACATTTATAAATAGATCGAACCTTTTAAAAAAGAAAAGTGGAGGTGTTGCCCATAGCAACCAATCAGATTTTAGCTGTCGTTTTCTAGAATAAACTTTATAAATGATAATTAGAACCTGATTGGTTGCTATGGGCAACACCTCCACTTTTCTTTTTTTTTTTTGAAGGGTTGATAAATCTGCCCCATTTTTGTTTATGTTCAGGGCTGATAAACAATAAGTTTTCAGCTGCTGATTCTCCGTTCAGCTTGTGGGAGGTTCCCAAAGAGACATGAAGTTGACATAGCGTTCGGAACAGGATGGGGTATAACTGGTATGGGCCATCTTAAGACTGGAATTACCGTAAGCTGTGGTATAAGTGGGCTATAACATCGAAACATCGACAGCAGCGACTACACCTGACCCATTCTCACAGGCGCTGGTCTGTGTTTGGGACTGTCCTATACAATTATGTGTCTCTCTTTTTAAGGTGAAGACTTTTTGTTCCCTGGGATGGACAGTGAAGAACGGCGTCACACTCACTCCGCACCGTTGTTGTCAGACTTATTCCCCAGCAGCAGAGGTAAAGCCGTCTGACGTGCCCTGTAATTAAAACACCTTTGTCTCCTTCCTGTATTATTTTTATACATATAGATATGTTCAAGGGTCTCTATAATTAACCCTTCAAAAATAACATCTTTACTAACAGCTAGAAACGTCAACACAAAAATTCTCGTGAATAACCAGAATAAAAAATATTGCTGGTTAATGATTTGTCCATTCCTATATTGTATTCATGGGTTCCATGGGCCATTTAATGTCTTGCCCCCCTTTAATTCATCCCGTGTTAACAATCACCCTGGTGAATTTCTCTCTACAGTTTTCTCATCCTTCTCATCTTTTGGAAGTGACGG
>NC_134408.1:144456191-144486191 GCF_038048845.1 Mixophyes fleayi
AGTCTTGCTGGATAATGCCCCCCATTAGTCTTGCTGGATAATGCCCCTGGTAGTCTTGCTGGATAATGCCCCCTGGTAGTCTTGCTGAACACTGGCCTCTGGTAGTCTTGCTGAACACTGGCCCCCGGTAGTCTTGCTGAACACTGGCCCCCGGTAGTCTTGCTGAACACTGGCACCCGGTAGTCTTGCTGAACACTGGCCCCCAATAGTCTTGCTGAACACTGGCCCCCGCTAGTCTTGCTGAACACTGGCCCCCGCTAGTCTTGCTGAACACTGGCCCCCGCTAGTCTTGCTGAACACTGGCCCCTGGTAGTCTTGCTGAACACTGGCCCCCTGTAGTCTTGCTGGATACTGCTGCCCTGTAGTCTTGCTGGATACTGCCCCCTGGTGGTCTTGCTGGACACTGCCCCCTGTGGCTGGGGCTCGGCTGTGCACACACAAGAATAGCTTCTTGCAAAGTGCTGTTTCTGGCTCTCTGGACATAGCTGCCCGGCTTCCAGTCCTGCTGTTCCTGAGCTGTTTCACAACTGTGATTAGGGATTTTCGGCTAACAAGTGACATGGAAAGTTAAAATGTAAAAATGTACATATGTCCTAATTGTGCTTACTGGGACAGTGGAATATGATGTCATTGTGTGACATCATTGTGGGATTGCCATCACTGTGTGCCAAATTTTTAAGCAAGTCCTTCCCTGAATATTATGTATTTTACTTTATTCCTTAAAAAGGACATCTTCAAAATTGCCTTATTTTTTTTTGAATTTTTATATATATCTCTAATTGACAATAAGATGATTTGCGATTTATTGTTGTTGAAACAACTTTGATTTATGCTTATTGTTCTAACATATCTACTTGTGAGCAGGAGATTTCATATGTCATTCAGTTCGAAAACATTGTTCTCTGAGCTCTTATGCTGGGTACACACCTATGCAATCTTTGCTTCAGATGCAATTTCTGTAACGATTTCACAAATGACTGAAAGTCCAGATGATCATACTGATTCATGTGTACACACCTACACGACTTACCTTCATATCTGTGATCTTCATCTCTCAAAACCATCTGCTGAAAAGACATCGTTCCATTATTGATCGTGATTTTTAGGAAGCTTAGAAAACGAAATCAACAGATACAATGTGTGTTTGGTAAGACATGATCGTGGGAGCGTACACACTCTTGCACTATCTTACCAACGTGTCGTGAATTGTGTAATCTGAATGATAATTGCATTGGTGTGTACACGGCTTCACCTCCTCCTTCCCTATTCACCAGAAGACAACTTGTCCACTGCTGTTTATTTTGTTGTTTTATTTTTGTATCAATATTGCTGTTCTCTGCAGAACATGATGTCATCTTTTTATTATCTGGGGTCTATATAACTTCCGTGGGCATTCCCTTCTAGGTCTCGTACACACTTTATACCGAATAGAGCTGTGTTCTCATAACATATTAAGGGGCAGATTCAATACCCCACGTTCTTTAGAACGATGCAGACCGCGCACTACGGCAGCTCTGTCTACAGAACAACGCAGAAATTTATCTGCCTCTAAATGTGTAAGAGAATAGATCTGTAGACACTGTCTGAGCAGCGTTTTCTGTGCGCCAGTTGGACATCGCCTACAGCGATCAGAAGCATCACTGCTCAGTAGAAATACAATAAAGTTCTCTGGGAATGCTCATTTAAGTAAATAGTACACCACACCTCCCAAAGGTCCCAATTTCAGTGGGACAGTCTCGAATTTAGGGCTCTGTCCCACAGGTGGTAATGTTGGGGGGAGGGAGATAGATAATGGGCAACTTAGCGCTAGTCAGCCCTCTGGGGATGTGGCCACTCCCACCCTCATGTGACCATGCCCCCATCATGGTGTGGCCACTCCCCCTGTCGGGAGCTTGCATTTTGGGAGGTACGGTACACTTTCCGATAGGGAGACTTTGAGATGTGTTATTGAACGAGCTTCTGCCGATCTGTAAACGTGAGGACATAGTAGAATGTTCTGTTATGTTTTTTCAGTGCCCTTACTTTTCTGATTATTGATTACACTCGGCCCTACAAATGATTTGCCTACTTAATGTTTTGCTTCTCTCACTAGGTGTGTTCTGAGAATGGATTTGACACACAGTTCTGTTACCGTCGCTGGCTGGGCGGGTGTGAGGGGAGCACAGACAAACTTTCCACCCCGACACAATGCACCCTCCCTCTGCGCAGGTTTGGCATGTGGGCTCTACAATCCTGACGGATTCAGGGGACCCCCGTCCCATATTCTGCACTAGACTGGAATGAGAATCTCTTTTTCTTTTCTTTTTTCTTTTGGAAACTGGGGGGTGGGAGATAGCACTTGGTGGATTTCAAAGGGTCTGGACCTAAGAGATGTTATATACGCGGGAGGATAAGAAGCGTGTAATATATATATTTATATAATGGAGAGGTTGTGTAATGTATACATAGCGCCACTTATATTTGCTTTGAGATATACTTAAGAAATGGAAACGTGATGAACTGAATTCATGTAACATGGGATTAAGGTTATATCACAATAATAAATATATCTATTGAGAGGGGATGAATGTGTGTGATGAAATAAACCTACTAAAATAAACCGGACCACTTTTTATAAACACCTCTCTACTCATAATCTTATAATAATGTCAATAACATATATATATATATATATATACACAAGCTGTACCATAATAGGGCCAGCACGGTGGTCCGCTGAATGCTGATTGGACGAGCCATGGTTCTGTTCCTTGAGGGGCAGACAGGTGATGGCAAATTGTAGCCTGGGGCACAAGACTTGATTCAGCAGCCTATTAGGAGCATTTTAAAGGGAAAAAAATGCAGGTAGCCCAGTTTCCCAGCTCGTTAGCCCTCTATGGGACAGACCCGGCCGGCAGATGCCCCCTGCTCAGCCTGCCCCTGGGGCAGAGTGGCTTAGGGTGGTCATAGCTCTGCATGATGGTGGTTTGCACATTCTTACCGTTATTTGCACACAGTATATTCGTTCAATCTTCCAATTTGCTTGATACAACCATATGACTTGCAAAATCTACATCTGCCACGTTTGCAGCTTCACTGTATGCAACACAAAGTCTACTTCTGTCTACAATTTCCATTTTTGGATCCAGCTTGAAAAAAAGCTTCTTGTGACATTCAAAGTCAGAAATGTATAATATCGCAAAATGCAAGTTCAAAATTGTCTGTACTTCTATACACGATAACTCGGGCAACTGGAGTAAACCAGACAGTTGTCAACATAAACATCTCACATGGAGTTTGTACATTATACATGTTTGTCACTAAGTTGTGCAGCTTGAAGCATACTTGTCTACGCTCCTAGAGTGTCGGGAGACTCCCGAATTTCTGGGAGTTCTTTTGGGCTACAATACAGAAATGGGAGATTGGTCAATCAATTTATAGGTTGACAACAGGTGCTAGAAGGCAAAACTCTCAACTGTCCTGATTTTGGCAAGACATACCGATTCACGGACTGCTAAGGGGCGGGACTCAGTTGAAAAGTGGGTGGAGTTTTACCCAAAGCTGACCATTTGAGGGTAGAATGTGGTGAGACATATCTTGTCCCAATTTCAGGTTTCTAAATGTTGGTAGGTACGCTAGAAGGGGAGGGGTCATCCAAAAAAGTGTCATACACAAAATAAACCCCCCAGCACACTGCTGTGAACCAGTAAAAGAGCTGTCACTCTACTTGCACCTAAAATGCAGATGTCTCAGTTACACACATTTGTAAATATAAGTTACCCGCCCCATCAAGTTGAAGAATAGTCCACCCTCCCGCTTCTCACCTCTCGCGAAGTAGGCGGGACAGTGACGGCACACTTCACTGCGAATCATAATATCGTGGCCCCACCCCTGGCGCACAATGACACCAATTGCGCATTGGAGGGGGCGGGATGTTATAGTGCAAACTGTGTAACCACACCCCCTGCATTTGACCCTTGAAGGTATAAAAATTAGGCAAGTTGGCTTAAAGAGCATCTGTCACATATAATGGAGGCAGCCATTTTTTTTCATGGTTGAAACACTATTGCTAAGAATGTATACATATTTTAAATACTACTCTTCTATAAATATTAAGTCCTAAACCCTAGAGAATAAAAGTAGATTGTAAGACAATGTACTGAGCACTTGGTCAATCTAGAAAAATAGCATTTACATTTCCAGGAACAAATCTTTAAAACTGGACAGTAGATGGCTGTACCTTCGTGGTGTAAGAAGCCGCTATTCTTAAACAGGACATAGAAAGACGTGACGAGGGCTCAGTAATGTATTCTAACACGCTACTGCTGGAATAAGGCTATAAATGTCGGTCTCTCGCTCCACCATTGTACCGGACCCATTGGATCAGAGTCCTGGGTATCAGACCACTGTAAAAATATGTTTGTTATGGACCCTATGTATCCCAACGCAGAAACGGTATTCCCTGCATGGGGTTTACCATGGAATACCGTGGATTGATCTGACATCACCAGAAATTACTCCAGCCTGTGGGGGACCATGACGCAGGTCAGGGGAGATCTGGCCCAGCTATCCCTCGTGATTGATTGGTACCTGGCATGAGTGGTCAAAGTGGAAACTTAGAAGTAAACAATAATGGAAATATAAGTGAATGGAATTTAATAGTGTTACAATCACGTAGAAGAGGTGGCATGTTGACTAGTTTTAGATCACTATAAACAAGTTTGTCTTTTTTAAAGTAAAAAATAGTAAATGAATCATTAAAAAAAAAAGGTAATTGCCCCCCTCCCCCCGTGTACATTCCCAGCCCCGTGGAATTATATGACGTAGTCTCTGTGATACTGACGCGTTTTACATGAGTGTCAAACATACACAAAAAGACGTGGACATCGCACAGAACGCACGTGGTCCCCAACAAGAAACATACTATTATCATCCACCTGTTCTTGGGTCTATGCACGCTTATTCCCGCCCTACAGAATTGTGCACACAGATATAAAGCACTTTGTAATATTCTGTGACCTGATGCAGTCACTTCATGTCACCTAAAGTGGACCTGGCAGTAAGAATGTTGTACATTCAGCAACACACAGACTACAGCTCCTCCGGAGTACCACCAGCATTCTGTGATAGGACAGGAGAGGTGAGGAGGTTATTCCTGTATTATAAAGAGAAAGATGGTTCCTACCAGTGTAACGCTGGAAACCAATATATATTTTTGTGTCGTCTGCTGAGGAGGGTTCACTATTTTAATTTATTGTCCACGGTGTGAATTGCTGAATAGCCTTATGACACCTCTGAGCCGTTCTAATAGCTAATTTATCAAGGCTGCCCGGCAAGATAGGGTCCATACTGTCTTCAACAATAATTTTGGATTGGATTACATAATGCCAGTATTTATTATATATCTGAATATGTCCACCGCACTCTCATCCCTCAGCAGCAGATTGCCATTTTTAAGAGGGAGATGCTTCTTTAATCGAACAGACATAGAGTGATTGACAGACTTTCCAACATGCTCTGTAGGCTTTGGTGGATCCATAGGCAGAGCTGGTGATGTCATAGCATCTCGAATTCCTGCTGTGTCAGCTTTTTGACCAGAGTAGCCGTAACTTAAACCCCCCACCCCATCCTCATTTAATTCCCCAGAGAAAATCCAAGACACATAACATCTGTTTGCAGTTGCACAAATCCAACACAAATACTTTATTCACATCAAGATACAAAATTAAAGTCTATTATATTTCTCTAGAAATGATTCTCTTGTTGGCGATGGCAAATGGAGGTATGAAAAAGAAAAGAAAAGGCGTAAGCCCGGGCAATGAACTGGCTACCTCGTCTCACTCGTGCCCTCCCCCTCCCCATGAATCCCCAGTAGAGAATGCAGCATTTTTAGAAACAGAGAAAACAGGACAGAATGACAGAGTAACATGATAAATGGGAAGGATCAGCCAACAACTCAGGATCCCGTCTTCATCTCTCTGGGATCAGATAATGCCTCCAGGTCCCTTAAAGGGAATCTACTGAGGAACATGCAAATTTATCATGTTAAAAACACCCCGAAGGCTGGAAAGTCTGGAGTCTAAGAATATATTTCAAAGACATTTAAAATATAGGACCGCAGTACTAATTTCACACAATACTTCACTTTGTCGCTACTGAAAAGCCAACGTAATGAGAAGTGTTCAGTTTAAATGACTGTACGGTTAGTTGGGATAATACGGAGGGGTGTCTGTAACGGGGCATTGATTGAATTTTCTTGAATATATCATTTAGGTCCATGGAAGACGTCACTTTATGTAATATAAACAACATTGTGATCTAGAGGTCTCTTGATTATCTATTACAGATATAACTGCCCCCGCTTATATTATTTAATAGATGTTATAAATATACAGTTTATGAAATTGGGTGCTGTTGAGATAGCGATAAAATCATGGATTGGAAAAGAAAACTCCGGAAGTATATCGAGCCGTGGAGAGGTTTCGTTACTGTGTTGCAGGAACTGAAATGTAGTTGTCATTTAGGGATTTAGGGATAGATTTATCAAACGTTCTGAAAAGGAGAGTGGAGGTGTTGCCCATAGCGACCATTCAGATATTTATAATCATTTCCTAGAAGGTACTGGACAAATGACAGCTAGAATCTGATTGGTCGCTATCGGCAACACTTCCACTTTTCCTTTTCAGAAAGTTTGATAAATGTACCTGATTGTCCTCAGAGAGAGCAGGAGACCGGGAACCTGATTTGCTGCTGGAGAAACATGAATAGACATGACTAGATAACAATGAGGTACTTTCAGCCCAGGGGCGAAGCGTAGAGGACGAGGTAGCGAATTTTGGGTTAAAAATCAGGCAGTACTGGGGTAAAAGCTTGGAAAAGGCAGATAGGCGTTAGGGGCATGGCAGGGGGCAGCCTCAGCTCCCTGCATGATGAGCGGAGAGAACACTATATGAGTATCTGAGGACGGGTGGAGCTGCCACTCTGTAAGGCAGGCGCCAAATCACAACACCGAGCGAGGCAGCTTAGTCACCACTCCCTCATTGCGGCAAAGCCTTAAGAATGGCGTTGACTTCCTCCGCCACTGCCGTAAGGGCGAACTCAAACTGATCCTGCAAAAATAGGTGACAAAAACACATGAGATATTACAGGGGGAAAAAAATAACAGAACCACAGCCTGTTAAAACATTGTGTTAAGTAAAACGTAATTAAATTTTGCTATTTATTAAGGCAGATCTACTTGGTATCATGTCCCGATGATTTTCCTCTTTTAAAATATTGCTGACTGTGGAGCAGTGATGGTGACAGTGAATAAACAGTTCATAGATAAGAACTGCGACAACGGCGGCCTGCTTGTAAAAATGGCGCTAACAAGTTCTATGAAAACAAATCTGAAAATAAAACTGTCTGTAAGGTCTGTTATTCCCCTAGATCTGAACACACGTGTAATTGTAAGATTGGATTAGGATGGGTTGTCCATCATACAGTAATACTGTACCTTGGTTCGTACCATTCCCATCCTCTGGTCTCGGACATGTTCTAGAGAGGCGGCGATATCGATCTCCTTCACACCTATACACAGGAATAATTATACGTTCAAAGATATGTAATGTACTTCACCCACTAATCTTTCTCTACCCCCTCCAGTTCATGCTAAACCATCTGCTAACCACTAATTAGTGGTCCCCTCCCTAGAGAAAGTAGGGTGGTTCCTTGCCCCAGCTGGTAGCCCCCCATTATTTGAAGCCAGGTGCTGGGGGGGTGTCAAGCACCACAGAGGGGGTGAGGCTAGCACTATCTTCATGTTATTAGTCGCCTTCTCATTATGTCCCCCTTTGTTCTGTCTCAGGGTTGGTGGTACCATGCTGAGGTAAAAGGATTTACTGGCAGAGTTTTAGGAGCAAAGCACTCAGTCAACCTGTTTATTTCAAGTGAAATTAATGTCCCAAACAAGAATGTGAGGTGCCCCCTACTGTTAACACTTCATCATCATCATCATCGTCTATTTATATAGCGCCACTAATTCCGCAGCGCTGTACAGAGAACTCATTCACATCGGTCCCTGCGCCATTGGAGCTTACAGTCTAAATCTCCTAACATACACACACACAGACCGAGATAGACTAACGGCAATTAAATAGCAGCCAATTAACCTACCAGTATGTTTTTCGAGTGTGGGAGGAAACCGGAGCACCCGGAGGAAACCCACACAAACACGGGGAGAACATACAAACTCCACACAGATACTCCACTCCACTCTGCTGTGAGGCAGAAGTGCTAACCACTAAGCCACCGTGCTACCCCATATTATGCCCCATATTATGCCCTCAGGATGGTGTACTTTCTATAGCACATATACAACACAATGCACCGGCCTCAGCTCCTCTGGGGCGGAGATAATTAGGGCGTGGAGTGAAGGGGAGGGCACCACTGTGCCACTAAGTGACTCGCTCCCTGGCACTGTCAGCTCATCAGAAAGCTGGTGACGCCGGTAATTTTGCTGAGATGCACAGAGCCAGCATCCGACATTATGGCGCAGCTGACACACCCTGTAATACATTTCATTTATCTATAACTCTACAACCGAGCTCCATAATAGAGCTTCCATAGAGCTTTATTGTGGGTTAGGAAGCGACTTTGTCTGCCAGAGCCACCAGCCGGTTCTTGGTTTTAGTATGAGGTTGTCCAAAAGCTGTAAATCCCTGTAAACATTTTGGAACGCTGGCAATATTATGGTGCCTTTGCCAACATAAAAGGAGAAAGTGATAACTTTGGTCTGGACGTTGTCCTCTCACCTTTAGCCATGCGATTCAGGACCATGTCGATGAGAATGTAAGTTCCTGTCCTTCCAGCCCCATCACTGGAAGAAAAGATTGGTGTCTGCTTTACTAGTGGGTAAAATGCTACATACAGTGTGTACAGTGCTAGAGGGGAGCGGTCTAGTAATATATGCAGTGGATTATAGTGTAGCAGTGTGCCTGCAGTGTATGCTACGTCCTGCAGTGCATATCCAGCAGAGCAGTGCAGTGTATGCCCAGCCTAGCAGCAGTGTATGCCCAGTCTATCTGCAGTGTATGCCCAGTCTATCTGCAATGTGTGCCCAGCCTAGTTGCAGTGTATGCCCAGTCTATCTGCAGTGTATGCCCAGTCTATCTGCAGTGTATGCCCAGTCTATCTGCAGTGTGTGCCCAGCCTAGCAGCAGTGTATGCCCAGCCTATCTGCAGTGTATGCCCAGTCTATCTGCAGTGTATGCTCAGTCTATCTGCAGTGTGTGCCCAGCCTAGCAGCAGTGTATGCCCAGCCTATCTGCAGTGTATGCCCAGTCTATCTGCAGTGTATGCTCAGTCTATCTGCAGTGTATGCCCAGCCTAGTTGCAGTGTATGCCCAGTCTATCTGCAGTGTATGCCCAGCCTAGTTGCAGTGTATGCCCAGTCTATCTGCAGTGTATGCCCAGTCTATCTGCAGTGTATGCCCAGTCTATCTGCAGTGTGTGCCCAGCCTAGCAGCAGTGTATGCCCAGCCTAGTTGCAGTGTATGCCCAGTCTATCTGCAGTGTGTGCCCAGTCTATCTGCAGTGTATGCCCAGTCTATCTGCAGTGTGTGCCCAGCCTAGCAGCAGTGTATGCCCAGCCTAGTTGCAGTGTATGCCCAGTCTATCTGCAGTGTGTGCCCAGTCTATCTGCAGTGTGTGCCCAGTCTATCTGCAGTGTATGCCCAGTCTATCTGCAGTGTATGCCCAGTCTATCTGCAGTGTATGCCCAGCCTAGTTGCAGTGTATGAATTGGATTATAAAGTATCACCCTGGCTGTGGATCACATATTACACTCACTCATTTACCTGCAGTGGACGATAATGGGACATGAGCGGCCTCGGAAAGACTTGTTCACCTTCCTGTAAAACAAGAGAACACAGAGCTCACGTCTAACCTATAAGAGTTAGGTGCAGGCTCAGCTAATGCACAGACCTCTCAGAGTGATGTGGAATCAATTTCACACTTAGAAAACAACATGTAAACTGTTCTGGCCCCAGAAGAGAACAGTTTATGCCAAAAGCCATCATCAGGAGCCGCACAAGTTCTGTTTGTATGAAATTGGGATAGCTGCTAAACATAAGATTTCATTTGATATTTAAATGAAGCTGAGGAGGTGCAGAGGGCACATTTACGGGTCTGTGGGTGTCCACGGGGCCTTTTTTATAAACACTACATTTTTTTCGGGCGCTCACTAGGTGCCAGGAATCAGGAGTCATCCCGTAATATCAGTAGGGCACCTCACTTCTACCAGCCAGATGCATGTGATGCAGGTACACACATTTATAAGTGAACAAACATCCATGCCTTAAAGATATGAAAACACACCAAAATGACAAATATAACTGAGTCATGATTCATATTCAATGGTTCCTGTTTAGACATAAGTCAGTTAGCGTAACGTATCTCACGTAAAATAGTTCTGCGCCTCCCCAGAAACTGACATTACGCCAATGAACGCCATCGCATGCAATTCACGTCTGAACGGAAATGACACTTGTGACTCCTAACGACTTGACGGACGGAATGAGGGAGGAAAGGACGGGACTAACGCTTGTCAAGTACGATAAGGTCGTACAGAAGAAGATGCGACTGTTGTAAGTCCTGTGTTTGTCGCAAGTGCATTTATTTTCAGCTGTATCTATTGCACCAGCTCCAGGGCCGGTGTCAGTGCCGACTGTTAGTGAGGACTGACGCGGCGCAGTCTTTGGATTAAAAATCACCCGTCAGCATGCCACTAGCTAGCACAGGAAAACTGAATGCAACTAACTTAAGACACATTGTATGTACAGTACACATTATTTATGTAATTAATGTAACAAAAAAAATACTTAGATTTGAAAATAACATATAAAGTATTGCGTTTGTGGTGTCTTATTACAGACAGCAGCCTAGGTTTCCTCAGAACTGACGTGAATAGCGATCATGTACTTCTGGTCTATACTTTCGGTAGCAGGAACTGTAAGTGGTGTTAGCAGGAGTAAAGGTATTAGTGGCTATGCAAAGCGAGACATTTAATATAAGGCAGGCAGGGTAAGAAACAGAATTAAATAACGACTAAGAAAAAAAGTCCTCATACAGTACCTGTCTTTCTTTGTAGCTTCCTCAGACCACATTTATATTAAGGTTTTTTATTTTAAATGCTTTTAGGAAAAACATCCTAATAGATTAATATCCCTTTATACTGTCCGGCTCTCTAGCGCCATCTTCCTGTCGCCAGAGGTGAGGACAAGACCTTTTTCCTGCTGTTGGACGCAGACCTCATCTGCTCATGATCACTTTTGTGACTATGCAACTGAGACCAAAATTACAAGCTGCAAATCACAAAAATGACAAGGGCAGACATGAGCTCAGAGGGGAGCATTTCGGAGGAAGGGTCAGAGGTCAAGGGCAACGGGGACCTGACCCTCAATATCAAGGTGGACTTGACAGGTCACCACCAAACCTTGAGAATACTTCATTCCAACCTGTCTTTGAAAAAAAATAACAATATAAAATCCTACTTTAATGTAATATATTACAAGGCAGGTGAGGCCGCCCAGGGACAAGTTTCTGAAATGTAAACCGATGCTCCTAAAGGGTAAGTATGTTACAGAGTGTAGCAACTTTGTATCAACAAATTAAAAACACTAAGTCTGCCGCATTGGCTGACTGCCCAATTTGCTGCTTGCCTCAGTGCCTCGTGTCTGCCCCCTGTGATCCATGTTCTTCTTAATCAGATGTCCTCAACTTTGCACCCTCTTGTCTTCCCCAAAAGCCCTCTCTATGGGTAACTTAACTCTCACATCTCTTCTGTGTTTGACATTTCAGCAGCTCACCTGCGGAAGTCTAGCAAGGGGCGAGTGCTGCTGGGGACGCCCTCTGCTGGCCAGCTCAGGAAGTGGAACTGTGTAAGGGTTCTGGTCTCCTGGGTCTGCACATTCTTCAGATAGAAACTGCGGACCAGGAAATCTTCACACCAGATATGTTCAGACACAAGATTAACCTGCGGAGATGAGAACATGTTACGGCACCAGAGATGTACCGTTCCGGCCCACCACCAGTCGCTGGCCAGATACAATCATCATCATCATCATTTATTTATAGCGCGCCAATGGGAGTTTGATACATGAGGTTAAGTCTACGTTTTGCATTTCGGCCCAGCCAGACTGCAAGGGTAAAAGTGACTCATAAGCTAAATGATCCTGTCACACAACAATGTTGGTCAGGGGGTAGTTGTCTTGTGTGAAATTGTGTAACGGGTGGTAATAGGGTAATGTAGTGAGGTTAAGAGGGTGGTTGAGGAATATTATAAGCTTGTCTGAAGAGGTGGGTTTTCAGAGAATGCTTGAAAGTTTGTAGACCAGTTTTGTTGTGCGAGGGAGAGAATACCATAGAGTGGGTGCAGCCCGAAAAAAGTCCTGTAACCGGGAATGGGAGGATGTAATGAGGGTGGATGAGAGACGCAGGTCTTGTGCAGAACTGTGTTGCCGAGTTGGGAGATATTTTGAGACAAGAGAGGAGATGTATGTTGGTGCAGCTTTGTTGAACCAAAACTAAGATAGCTCTTTACTGTGCTTCGCATAATGTGCAACACTGAGCCTATCCTGTTTGTGGCAAGTTGTTGGGGCTTAGGTGGTCTGTAGCTACAGAGCCAAAAGATGTCTGCTACATAGACCGGTACTTGGTAGTGAAGGTGATTTACGAGAATATATATTTCCCAACTAAAAATGTTTCTGATCCTCTTGTAGTTTTAAAACAGGTGACAAAAAATTGTAAACTCATTTTAATTATCTTCCTGCTTGTGAGTGACTGGTAAGGCTGTTAGTCCGTTAGTCTATGAGTGGGACTCAGGGCCGGCTCATGGGTTAATGTAGGCTTGGAGAAGCTTCTCTTATGCCGTCACTAACCTCATAGATGTGGTACAGAGAGGAGCCCTCGTCCGGCCAGTAACGATCACACTGCTTGACTCTGTCTTCCACCAGGGGAGTAAGCATCACTATGACTGTACAGCCGTTCTCCCAAACCATCTGTGGATAGGGAGAGGACATCAGTATCTCCAACCAAGACTAACCAATCCCATGACAAAATATGAAACTCAAGATTAACCAGCGCTTATTGGAAGTACTTAGGACTTGGGGTCTTCCGGATTTTCCATCATTTGGAGAACTATGTCCTAAATATACTACAGTTTTTCCTCCACACTGCTCCTGGCATTGCACTCCTTATTAAATTGTTTATCACAGCTCCTCACAGTGACAGTAGGACTTAGTGACTGTATATAAGTAATCGTCATGCAGTTACCAATTAATTACTTCTTCGTTCTGCTTTTCCGAACTTTCTAGTTATCAATATTTCTGGATAAAAGATCGTAAAAACAGTCAGAAGTCAGTAAAGTACCACAGACTTATATATGCCGGGGAAAGCCAAATTATTTGAGGGTGGTCAAGGAAATAGCTGTTGATGATGGCCATCATAGTGAACGTAACTAGACCGCAATTTGCAGACAACTCTGCGTCAGCCCCCAAGTAGCAAAAAGTAGGAAAAAAATAAATAAATTAACATAAAACCATAATATGTTGCCCCTTGATCATTGCTGCCTTAGGCCCATGCCTAGTTTGCCTGTTTGGAAGATATAGCTCTAATTATTTCCCATTGTTGCTTTTACTGTGCTCTATGTGCGATGTTAATTATACGTTATTACATAGAGCCAGGTAAATTCAACAATGGGATATAATCAGAGCTCTGTTTTAAGGAGGACAGCGGCGCCACATGTAATTATTGGCCATTATCGAAAAAATGCAGATATGTTTATAAAATGGAGCAACGCTGACCTCCACCACCTTCTTTTTTTAACGCACAGAGGTGGTGAGAGAGAGACGCACGTGACACGTGGTAATGAATAATCTCATAATCATGGGTGACGCCCTACCTCTGTCCTGACTCCTCCTCCAGACACGCCTGGGGGCAAACGCATGATTTGTAGAGGGGGGTTTCCACACCACGCCACCAGTGGGCGTGACCAGCGTGCATGGGGGTGTAGCTATAATTTTAGACAGCGCTTGGCTGCTCTCCAACTCTTCCTATCCCCATAATATACATGGGCAATGCTGCGTGCACTACTGTTAGGTGCACACAGCTTTCCCTTTTCAAGTAGCAGAGCTGTGTGTAGCAGGAGCAGGGTCCAGTCACCTCAATTATAGTGTCCCAGGCCTCGAGGGGGGTTTCAAGGCACTAGAACCCCCCCCCCCCCCTCAGTTTGCCTATGACGCCCCCTGGTGGACAGCCACTCAAAGCGCCCATGAAGTTATTAATAAGGAGTGGAAAATTGCAGCTTGTTCCTGCACAATCACATTAGTACAAAGACCCCTATATATATTCTGCCTTCAAGTGGTCTGTGTGTAACAGTGACATCAGTCATTCTCTATACTGGTATAACGGCACAAACTGAGCGTCTCACCTGCCAGAAGTCCGGGATGGTGTGAGACAGGGGCCCCTGGGTGGCGATGTACGCTGGCATACGGGGATCGTGTTCAATCTAATACAAAGATTCATATTCATATAACAGAAGTTACTTTATTGCTAATTATATTTATTCCACTGAAATGCAACCAATATATATTCTAATCTCACTAAAATATATATATATCTAATACTCACTTTCTAATATTTAATTCCTTATCTTAAAATGATAAAAATAATCCAAACTACACAAGTATTTTAGCTGTAATTACTTCCAAAGTTCAGTTATATTTTAGTTACATTTAGAAAATCCAAATGTCTCATTTCAACCTTTAATTACAATCCTTTGGCACGTTTCTAGGATTATTTCCCAGCAGGCTGGGACTTGTAGTTCCACAGCAGTTGGAGGTTCGCAGGTGCCCTATAACTGAATAGTACTTACTATAGGGCTGGCGTTGATGTAATCGCTCCGGGAAGGATTGTTGTCGATCCGAAGCTTGATCCGAGCGTTGTCGTCTACAGAGGAGAGATAGAGAAATGAGAGAGGGTACGAAGTGACGGTTAGAGGACGAGGACACAGGGACTGTAGGTGTAATCCTTGTATTTGTAGCATAGAACTGAGTACAGGGTGGGACTGTGAATCTAATTATCTGTATCACAAAGGCTCTGGGGCTCATTGGCAAATTGTAATATATACATCCCTGAGGTACATTGAAAAAAACCACTGTAGGAAATGTACAGTAATGCGGCCAATTGAAGTTCAGGGCATCTCTTAGTACGTGATTTTTAACCGTATCCTTTCCACCAGCTACGTAAGTGCCGACTGATAGTTACGACTAGCTGTATGAATACCAGGACATGTGTTTCAAGTAAGAGAAACTATAAAAATGCACCTTATGTACTGTACACAAAGAACATCCTGATTTATGTATTTCAAGAAAAAATGTTTTCACTAAAAAAAAACAGTAATCCTATTTTTATTAATGATTTTAGCATTTAAAGTTGCTAATTAATTTTATAAAATATTTTATTTGCATGTGTTCTAATGGGACTTTACATTGCCCATATGTATGTGCGTATACTGCAGTCTGTTCTGTGTATCTACTTACGGCAAGTAATGTATAGACATAGCGTGATTATTCCCAGAATTCAATGGAAATGGTTCTTGAGATCCGCTTGTATTTTGATTACGGGCGTTTAAGTTACGTTTATGTTTCTTAAACGCAAGTTGTGTTCACTTTGCTTCAAAGATGAACCAGGCCCCTCGTTCCTATCCCACTCTAAAGAGTTTTCTTTTTTTGATTTCTAGGAGAGTTTCTATAGCAAATATCTGTCCTGAAGTTTCAGCCATCTTTGTGAAGCCGGCCATACTGCGCCCTCTGTTTTACGGGCAGCCACCTCCGCAGTGCTACAAACCCCCAGGTCATCACGTTAAATCTAGGTTGCGAGAATAGAGCTTTAGCCTTCGCTGTTCAAATCCAATGACAAAGGCAAGATGACAGAACAGAGGACTTGCTGGGCCCGGCCCCCCAAAGATGGCCGAAGCTTCAGGACAGGTAAGTGCTATAGACAATGTACTAGGGAGTGTATATATAAAACTAGGTAAGATTAGGGTCCATTTTGCGCATTTAACCCTTAAAGAAAAACCTCCTGGATAGTGAAGTTAATACATACTTGCCAACTTTTCCTATTTGTCTTAAGGGAGATCCCGGGGGAGGTGGGCATGTGGGGGCGGGGCTTGATGAATTGCATCATTTTGGCCACACCCCTAAATGGCCCGTTCCCTGCCAATTACAGCAGGGGGAGGGGCTAAGATGACGCAATATTCGCAATGCCATAAAACCTATTTTGTGCCATAGGCCTGTCTACTGCCATACTGTACATTACAGTAAAATAAAAGATTCTTGAGTCAAGACCGCTAGAGGGGTCCACTGGGTTTGGGATTTGGGACGAGACAGTTGATCATTTGTGTCTACATTCACCAAACTCTATATTCTGGGGGCTGATTGGGCCGTGTGCCAGTCTGCGTAGTGTATCTTGTGTGAGATTGCCCTGTGTTGCCCAGTGGGTGCACGCCTATGCTCCTATGCAGATTTGCACGATCCTGGCACTTATACCCGCCTGCGGCTGAAAAGGCAGGATGGGGGATGGTGATTGGCATTCTGCATTGGTCAGCTACAGTGTAGTCATGTTTATGTAAATGCAGCTTGTGCAGACCTGCAGAAACTAGAGATGCTCACTGACCCCCATGAACTGGTTTTGGTTTTGGATCTGGATTAGCTTTGTGTTTTGGTTTTGGTTTGGGATTTTTTAGAAAAAATCCTAAAATATGCTAAAATCACATAATTTTGCTCTTTTTTTGTTCCTACATTATTATTAACCTCAATAACACTAATTTCAAGTCATTTGCAGTCAATTTTGACCACCTCACAGGTCACAATATTATTTTCATACACTTTTGGACAAATACTGCAGCGACCTGGCTGGATGGTAAGCGACAGAGCAATGACACAAACACACGGCAGTTCCTAGCACATCTAGGACACATTGGCACACAGCAGTGGCAGAAAAGAAAAATGGGGGTCCGCCCTCCTTCCCACCCTCCATGATTTTGTATCTTTAAAAGGAATTCAAAACTTGCGAGATCTGAGATCCGACTACGTCACAATGACGTTTTGCCTCGTTTTCAAATCCAAGGGCGCGCGACGGTACTGAGCCGACTCAGCTCGGTACTCGGATCCCCTAAGTTCCGGTGTGTTCGGTTCTCGAGGAACCGAGCCTGAGCATCTCTAGCAGAAACACGCAGGAGAAGATGGCGGGGTTGGCGTAGAGCTCTGTGCCGCACAGAACCACAAGACCAGAACAGAGTGCAGGACAAAGGCAGTACTTTAGGGACCGATCGTCCCTCCCTGTCATTTGGCAGAAAACGTAATCTCAACGCCAGTCTGACGTCAGCCATTACTGGGTCGGACAGCAGGTGGGAATATTTGCTCAGCGTAAACCATGCGCATGCGCTGTGGGTACGGAGGCGAGGTGTGTACTGCGCTGCATATGGGCTGAAATACACTATATTATTTCACCTTAGTACGTGAACAGGAAATATTTGTCTTCACCCATACAATATCTACTGCATAGTGTATGATTTAATACTGAAATATCATTATCTCACTCACAGGGGACAAAGTCTGGATTCCTGTTCTTCTTCAGGTTTGCGTCAGTCTTAGCGACGGCGCAAGCGTTGGGCTCGGTCTGATCCGCACACAATGTCTGCCACTCCTTGGCCAGACGGTCTCTATTCCTCAGATGATCTTCCATGTATGCCTGCAGAGGGTTATAAAGACATTTAAGTTACAATTCGTCACGTGGAACCGAAAGATTTGGCAGTAAGTTGAGATATGGAACTTAAATTCTAATCCTGCCACAGGAACAAACAAACGTTTCCCTTGTACAATAGTTTTAGAACCAAACCTATAAAATATTTTAACCACTTCAGCAACATTTCAGGATTTCAGGGAATCCTTTTAAATCCTAAGCTCTCAACAAATCTTTGCTTGGTCCATTCAGTGTCCAAATAGCTGCAGATCGATTGTCTGAATTTGTAATGAAATTAATTCTATGTTGAAATATATGTGGATCATTTCAATAGGCATTTTGTATATTTAGGGAAATACCTCTTTTCTCCACTCAGACATCAAATATACATTGTATTTCCTGGCTGGGGTGGACTGATATGGTAACAATGTCTTTCCTCCCCAAATTGCTATATGAGATATTTATATTATGATTATACACTAATTATTCATGCCCAGAATCTGGGCCAATCCACATTCTACACCTGGCATTTTAATGACTAGGGGCCTGATTCATTAAGAAACTTAAATTAAGAAGTTTCTTATTTAAGTCTCCTGGACAAAACAATGTTACAATGCAAGGGGTGCAAATAAGTATTCTGTTTTGCACATAAACTAAATACTGACTGTTTTTCATGTAGCACTCAAATATCAACTTTAAATTTCAGTGTACAAATAAGCTATTGAGTATTTGTGTGTTACATGAAAAAACAGTCAGTATTTAACTTATGTGCAAAACAGAATACTAATTTGCATCCCTTGCATTGTAACATGGTTTTGTCCAGGAGACTTAAATAAGAAACTTCTTAATTTAAGTTCTTTAATGAATCAGGCCCTAGAGTCGGTAAGATTATACCATTTGTTGGTATACATTGAGCTATAATCTTTATTTTTTATCAATTAAATCGAACTATATATTTAGAAATCGAGCATTATGTCTCTAACAAGCGACCATAAGGTACCTTTGTCCACAGTGGCTGTGAGTTTCTGATGTGTTTCCCAAGTCTTCCTTACCAACATCACCTAAACCAGTGATGGCTAACCTGTGACACTCCAGGTGTTGTGAAACTACAAGCCCCAGCATGCTTTGACAGCTATCAGCTAGTTATCTACTGGCAAAGCATGCTGGGGCTTGTAGTTTCACAACACCTGGCGTGTCACAGGTTAGCCATCACTGCCCTAAACCAATGCTCCTCGTTCAACATCTGCAAGCTGAGCAGTCTCTGGCCACTGTCACTCTGGCGAAATATTCCCCAAAAATCACCCCATTCTCAAGGCCACTGAGGTCTCTAGTTCTAGAAATTATAGAGAAACTGTTGGTCTATTGCCCAACCTTTTTATACACTGAGCGTGTTTAAATGGCTGAGTGGACAACGGAGAGCTCCCGGGCGAGCCAGTGGCTGTCTTTCCTTTACCTTATTGCCCTTCTCTGCCTGATCAGTTCACATGGGGCATGGTGGCACAGTGGTTAGCATTGCTACCTCACAGCGCTGGGGTTAGGAGCTCAATTCCAACTAGGGTCCTATCTGTGTGGAGTTTGTATGTATCTCCGCATGTTTTTCCTCTGGGTGCTCCGGTTTACTCCCACACTCCAAAAACATACTGGAAGGTTAATTGGCTTCAGAGAAAATTAACCCGAGTGTGTGTGTGTGTGGTAGGGAATATAGATTGTAAGCTCCACTGTGACAGGGACTGATGTGAATGATTACAAATTCTGTGTTGTGTTATATGTTCTGGCGCTATATAAAAAAATATAAATAAATAATAAGATATATAGCTTCTAGTTGGTTACTTTATTTAATACTTTTAAAATCCCTTCTGTCTAGTGGCACGTTTTATTCAATATATGCATACGGTTTACTTTACTTTCTCCCTCACGGATCTAAAATTTCAACAAAGATTTATTTTACAAGAAAACAGTGTTGAAAACCCTGCATGGTCCAGTTCCCCTCATTTTAGAGCTGATTTTCTGTACTCATTCCGTGTTGTTAATCGGAGCTGTATTTTAATGAAGTGCCTGATTGTTTTATGAATCTTGATTTTCCACCTTCAGATGTAATTTAATGTACTGCTTAAATTAAATTCTAACCTTCCTGCGACTTTTAAATACATTGCTACATAAGTTATAGTTCTGTGTTTCAGAGTACTGGCCTTTATATCATCCTAGCAGGGCTGGTTTATTTTGTGTTGCCCTTGGATATGACAGAGAGCTGCTCTGATGTTTGCACCGGATACAAGGTCATTCAGAAAGCTGCTCAGTGTAACATCAAAGCGCAACGTAAATAAATAACGCTGCCTATATTCTATAGAAGCATTTGTGAAAAGCACCGGAGGAAGCGATATTTGTAGCAAAAACTGGGAGACATTATGTAGGAACCAATAAATAAAAAACATCTGACAGTGGATGGTCCCTTTAAAAACAACCTCAATAATTATCGAGTACAACAATACAACGCCACCTGACAGACAAAGATATATGTTCCCAATTCACTTACCAGGATCATGTGACCGGTGGAGATGTCCATATTGGACTGGACGGGCTCCTCGCACCAGGACGGGGTGCTGCTGTGGGAACTGGGGCTTGGTTGTGGGACATCACTAAATTGGGAAGACACACTGCTGACGCGGGAGTTCTCCGCCGCTGCCCCGGTACCCTCTGTGCGACTGAATAAGGATTTTCCTGCCATGTGCTGTCTGCAGAGATCCTGCGCTCAGAGACACAGACACAAAGCGCTAAATACAAGGACAGTGTCCGAGCATGAAGGCGGCACAGAATATGTCCATTACGGACAACATGATTTTATTAAAGGCTTTGTAAGTGGCAATTGGTCCTTCAAGGTGAGAGCATGGGTCAGACTGGTACAACTATTACAATGGTGCCATTTCCTGTGTTATAACATGTGAGCAGCGCGACCATCCATTCATACAAAGCCGATAATCAGAATAATCTAGTCTGGTCTCCAGTAGGAAATGGCCTAAGGACAGTTACCCAAAAATAGTCTGTGATAGGCAAATAATCACCATAAAAATGTAATTAATTGTATTATATTAGAAATATACAGTAGAACATGTTTCTCTATAACGTTATATGCTGATAATGCACCACTGAATTTGTGATAATTAAGAATGATCATCATCATCATTTACTTACTGTAGTAGCTGAACAAGCGAAGGCTACACGTGTAAGTAATCCCCTATCTGATGGGACTAGGGATAACGTAATTTATAGTACAATATTCGACCTTTACCTGGTACTCATATGTGGAGTCTGCGGCCCCCTCAGGCCCAAGCCCGGCCAGGCGGTCCTTCTCCCGCTGCTTGGCATGTTGTCGCAGGCAGAATATAACGACTGAGGCAATAACGATGCCCGCTATGCAGGCCAAGGCGATGAAGATGAGGAGGACAAAGCGGAAAGTGTCCCCAAAGTGGGTGGCGTGAGGGTAGGTTGTGACATTGGTCCTCTGTAGACGGAGAAGAACACGGGGTCATTCCGGGATTCATACAAAGTTGTATGTTATCAAGACATGTCACGTATGTACAGAAAGCACAGTTATGGCACAACATAAACATATCTACTTATCACGCACCAAAGCCTGGGATCCCTTATCATGGATGGGGATCTCTCTAACAAACACATTAACACAGACATGGGATCTCTCTAACCTGTACCATAACACTGACATGGGATCTCTCTAACCTGTACCATAACACTGACACGGGATCTCTCTAACCTGTACCATAACACTGACACGGGATGTCTCTAACCTGTACCATAACACTGACACGGGATCTCTCTAACCTGTACCATAAACCAGACATGGGATCTCTCTAACCTGTACCATAACCCAGACATGGGATCTCTCTAACCTGTACCATAACCCAGACATGGGATCTCTCTAACCTGTGCCATAACACAGACACGGGATCTCTCTAACCTGTGCCATAACACAGACACGGGATCTCTCTAACCTGTGCCATAACACTGACACGGGATCTCTCTAACCTGTACCATAACACTGACACGGGATGTCTCTAACCTGTACCATAACACTGACACGGGATCTCTCTAACCTGTACCATAACACTGACACGGGATGTCTCTAACCTGTACCATAACACTGACACGGGATCTCTCTAACCTGTACCATAAACCAGACATGGGATCTCTCTAACCTGTACCATAACCCAGACATGGGATCTCTCTAACCTGTACCATAACCCAGACATGGGATCTCTCTAACCTGTGCCATAACACAGACACGGGATCTCTCTAACCTGTGCCATAACACAGACATGGGATCTCTCTAACCTGTGCCATAACACTGACACAGGATCTCTCTAACCTGTACCATAACACAGACATGGGATCTCTCTAACCTATGCCATAACACAGACATGGGATCTCTCTAACCTGTGCCATAACACAGACATGGGATCTCTCTAACCTGTACCATAACACTGACACGGGATGTCTCTAACCTGTACCATAACACTCACATGGAATCTCTCTAACCTGTACCATAACCCAGACACGGGATCTCTCTAACCTGTGCCATAACACAGACACGGGATCTCTCTAACCTGTGCCATAACACAGACACGGGATCTCTCTAACCTGTACCATAACACTGACACGGGATCTCTCTAACCTGTGCCATAACACAGATATGGGAACTCTCTAACCTGTGCCATAACACAGACACGGGATCTCTCTAACCTGTGCCATAACACAGACACGGGATCTCTCTAACCTGTGCCATAACACAGACATGGGATCTCTCTAACCTGTGCCATAACACAGACACGGGATCTCTCTAACCTGTACCATAACACTGACACGGGATCTCTCTAACCTGTATCATAGAATATGAACATGGGCTATCTGTAACATGTACATAACTTGAGCATGGGATCTGAAAATTAGGATATAGCAGCTTTCTTACATACATGAAAACATAAACACGGGATCTCTCTAATATGAATTTACCCATGGAGATCAGACTTCCTCAACATGTACCATAATATGGACAGAAGATCTCTCAAGCATGTACTAAAACATAAACCTGGGATTTCTTTTGCATGTACCATATTATACACATGTGATTTCCTATGACATGGGATCCCTGTAACATACATAACAAACTGCAGACATGAGATCTCTCTAACATGGACAAGACATATCTATAACATACATTAGAACATGCGCTTGTACAACAACACAGACACGTCACACTGACTGTATTATACATGTTAGCGTGACCTAGTATTCATTGTGAAACTTGATATTTAGAAGCCTTTACAAGCGAAACATCTTCACCCGCAAAGACTATTTCTCCCAGAATATCAGAGGCTGCAACTTAATGTTAGGTCACAAGATCCCTATTAATTCTGGCTTCACCGATCATATCTGTGATTCATCTTTATAAGAAAAAAAGAATAAACTTTGCTTAGGTCCCGAGTCCATCCATGATCTGGGGTTACCTCCCTGTGGGATCGTGACCACCAAACCCTTATACACAAACTTCCTGGGGCTTAGCTGTGTTTTATAAAGGGTGGGACTGGGCAGCAGATAAGTAACTATAGACCCTAAATATTTACTAGTGTCACTTCATTGATGGATCCTTAAAATAAGTTGGTTTCTCAGGTGGTTACTACTTCATATTGTCAAGTCCTGAAAACTGTTATGGTCAGGGATTCAAGGAAAGGTCCCATAAACAGAATTGCTTCATTGTAACTTCAAACTTTGTACATTGTAACTCTACAGAATTGCTTCATTGTAACTACTCTCTCTGTATACACCTGGATATTCAGAAAACCTGCCGTGGGCAATAGTTCCTGAAAAACTAATATATCTATAGATACTTATCGAGATGGCTGCGGAATGCCCATTGTAAGGACTTGAGAAACACAAATAAAATTCCTTTCAATAGGCCGCAGGTAGTGAATTGATTGCACGAGGCAAAATAAAACCTGGCAGATAAATCAACCACCCAACATCCAGAGTATAATATAAATATCTTCAAATAAATAAAATAAACTGTACTATGTCACATTCAGGTACACAGCTAAGTACATCATGCTAATTTAGAGTGGGATATTTGTATTAAAGTATATGAGATGTACAATTCCCTGTATATGACTATGTATTATTATATCCCATAATCCCTACACCCCTTGCTCTTGCCAGAGGCCTTCACTCATGAGCGATGCTGCTTTTGACAACAGAGCTTGCAATCTATCTGTTGAAAGTGTTGGATCTCTTCAAGGTCAAATTAAGCCGAGCGCATAACACTGATTCATCATCAATCCCGCTCAGATACAAGGGACAGAACGTGCCGCTTTGTAATGATAATTGTTAGTTTTAATAGACAATAAAGGAAGCGGGGTGAATCCAGAAATATGTATTCATGCTAAAATGCTTTTCTCCATTTTGAGCCACCACCCTAATCGCACAGAAAGAGCAGGAGGGGGCCACGAATCACAGGGGCTGTTCCCACAGAACTTACCTAACGGGAGCTGAGGATTTTGCAGCAGGTCAGTTCTCCGAGGGGAGGAGGGGGTCAAAGTGACAATACCGTGGTCTCAGGCCCCGCACACATACAATGCTGAGGCCCATAAGACGGTGGCACAGAGGGGGGGGGGGGGGGGCGGAGGACACACAGCAAAGAGATAAAAGGAAATAAGATGGGGTGAAATCCAAGAGGGAGAAATGAAAAGGGAGGAGAACGAGGAGGCTGAGATAAGTGGGAGAGAATGGAGGCTTTCAGGAGATCGCGGAGCTGAATGAGAAGGATTCAGATGGGGACGAGGAAGGGGCACAAAGACACAGAGCACAAAAGATGGGACACAGAGGGAACGATGGAGAGATCTGTAGGAGAGGCAGTGATGGAGACCGAGAGGTGGGAGCGGCAGGCAGGGTGTGTGTGGGTTGGGGTCTCTGATACCCTGTCCCTGCTACCGTAAGCTCCCGAGCTTCTCCGTCACAATCACAGCACTTGTCACATCAAAAGAGGTTGCCATGACAACAGCTCCATGTTGCTGAGGAAAGGCGTGACTCCACTCACAGCGTCCTCCCTTCCTCCCCCCCCCACCCAAAGACAGACCGACACCTCCCATATCCCCCCCCCTTTCCTGCAGCTGGACGACACCTCCCCCACCCCCCTCACTGAGAGCCCTTCCCCCACATTAACCTGTAATCAATAAGATGAGACTGGACCATGTAACAGGAGCAAAGATACAGAGACACACAGCATCCAGACATCACATCCAGAATCACTGACACACAGCATCCAGATATCACGTCCAGAATCACTGACACACAGCATCCAGATATCACATCCAGAATCACAGACACACAGCATCCAGATATCAAATCCAGAATCACTGACACACAGCATCTAGATATCACATCCAGAATCACTGACACAAAGCATCCAGATATCACGTCAAGAATCACAGACACACAGCATCCAGATATCACATCCAGAATCACAGACACACAGCATCCAGATATCAAATCCAGAGTCACTGACACACAGCATCTAGATATCACATCCAGAATCACAGACACACAGCATCCAGATATCACATCCAGAATCACAGACACAAAGCATCTAGATATCACATCCAGAATCACTGACACACAGCATCCAGATATCACATCCAGAATCACTGACACACAGCATCCAGATATCACATCCAGAATCACTGACACACAGCATCCAGATATCACATCCAGAATCACTGACACACAGCATCCAGATATCACATCCAGAATCACTGACACACAGCATCCAGATATCACATCCAGAATCACTGACACACAGCATCCAGATATCACATCCAGAATCACAGACACAAAGCATCCAGATATCACGTCAAGAATCACTGACACACAGCATCCAGATATCACATCCAGAATCACTGACACACAGCATCCAGATATCACATCCAGAACCACAGACACACAGCATCCAAATATCACATCCAGAAACACAGACACACAGCATCCAGACCGATCACATCCAGAATCACTGACACACAGCATCCAGATATCACATCCAGAATCACTGACACACAGCATTCAGATATCACATCCAGAACCACTGACACACAGACACACACAGTAACCAGATATCACATCCAGAATTACTGACACACAGCATCCAGATATCACATCCAGAACCACTGACACACAGACACACAGTATCCAGATATCACATCCAGAATTACTGACACACAGCATCCAGATATCACATCCAGAATCACTGACACACAGCATCCAGATATCACATCCAGAATCACAGACACACAGCATCCAGATATCACATCCAGAATCACTGACACACAGCATCCAGACCGATCACATCCAGAATCACAGACACACAGCATCCAGATGTCACATCCAGAGTCACTGACACACAGCATCCGGATATCACATCCAGAATCACAGACACACAGCATCCAGATATCACATCCAGAATCACAGACACACAGCATCCAGATATCACATCCAGAATCACAGACACACAGCATCCAGACTGATCACATCCAGAATCACAGACACACAGCATCCAGATGTCACATCCAGAATCACAGACACAAAGCATCCAGATATCACATCCAGAATCACAGACACACAGCATCCAGATATCACATCCAGAATCACTGACACACAGCATCCAGATATCACATCCAGAATCACTGACACACAGCATCCAGACCGATCACATCCAGAATCACTGACACACAGCATCCAGATATCACATCCAGAGTCACTGACACACAGCATCCAGACCGATCACATCCAGAATCACAGACACACAGCATCCAGATGTCACATCCAGAGTCACTGACACACAGCATCCGGATATCACATCCAGAATCACAGACACACAACATCCAGATATCACATCCAGAATCACTGACACACAGCATCCAGACCGATCACATCCAGAATCACAGACACACAGCATCCAGATGTCACATCCAGAGTCACTGACACACAGCATCCGGATATCACATCCAGAATCACAGACACACAGCATCCAGATATCACATCCAGAATCACAGACACACAGCATCCAGATATCACATCCAGAATCACAGACACACAGCATCCAGACTGATCACATCCAGAATCACAGACACACAGCATCCAGATGTCACATCCAGAATCACAGACACAAAGCATCCAGATATCACATCCAGAATCACAGACACACAGCATCCAGATATCACATCCAGAATCACTGACACACAGCATCCAGATATCACATCCAGAATCACTGACACACAGCATCCAGACCGATCACATCCAGAATCACTGACACACAGCATCCGGATATCACATCCAGAATCACAGACACAAAGCATCCAGATATCACATCCAGAATCACAGACACACAGCATCCAGATATCACATCCAGAATCACAGACACACAGCATCCAGATATCACATCCAGAATCACAGACACACAGCATCCAGATATCACATCCAGAATCACAGACACACAGCATACAGATATCACATCCAGAATCACTGACACACAGCATCCAGACCAATCACATCCAGAAACACTGACACACAGCATCCAGATATCACATCCAGAATCACAGACACACAGCAGCCAGATATCCCATCCAGAACCACAGACACACAGCATCCAGATATCACATCCAGAACCACTGACACACAGCATCCAGATATCACATCCTGAATCACAGACACACAGCATCCAGATATCACATCCAGAACCACAGACACACAGCATCCAGATATCACATCCAGAACCACTGACACACAGCATCCAGATATCACATCCAGAATCACTGACACACAGCATCCAGATATCACATCCAGAATCACTGACACACAGCATCCAGACCTATCAAATCCAGAATAACTGACAACCAGCATACAGACCTATCAAATCCAGAATCACTGACACACAGCATCCAGACCTATTAAATTCAGAATCAGTGACGCATAGAATCCAGACATATCAAATGCAGAATCACTAACACACAGGATCTAGACCTATCTAATACAGAATCACTGACACACAGCATCCAGATATCATATCCAAAATCACTGACAAACAGCATCCAGACCTGTCTCATTCAGGATCATCGACACATAGTATCTAGACTTATCCTACCCAGAATAACAGAGAAACTGCATCCAGACCTATAATTTTCAGAGTTACTGACACAGCATCCAGACTTATCATATCCAGAATCACAGACATGCAGAATCAAGAGATATCACTTCCAGAATCAGAGACAAGAAGCCAGAAGATCTATTAAGATCCAGAATCTTTGCTGTCTGTCATCGGGTGTGTATGGGCAGTTACACATGTGCATTTATATTCCGCATATAAGGGGCGTTCTTAAAGCCTGGTAAAATCGTACAAAATATAATGTAATGAAAGGACCTGTAGACACACAAGCACTGACCTGTACATACATAATTACTGACAACACTGCTGAGGCTTTGGGAACACGCTCTGATAATAGTGAGGACAATGTACCAGACTCTGTCTGCGCCATCAGCCGTCTGTGTGTAACATTCCTCCCAGCTGCCCTGTACTAGGTGGGAAAGTCCCGATCTGACTATGTCCCAGCTGCCAGGAACTTGGGAGGTCCACGCTCACCAACCTTTCAGCAAATATGGTGCAGTATATTTCGGCATAATGTTTGAATAGGCCCATTATCTGCAACAACGTGACTTGTAGTTTATTGCTTTACAGTCTATGGTAGTATTAGAGTTTGTTTATTCTTGTTCAAAGGATTGTGCGTGAGTACCAAAACAAATAGATTAAAAAAACGAGGAGTAAATGTATCAAACCTTGAAAAAGTGGAGGTGTTGCCCTTAGCAACCAATCAGATTCAAGTTATCATTTATCTACTACATTCTGGAAAATGACAGCTAGAATCTGATTGGTTGCTATGGGCAATGCCTGTTTACTATTTAGAAGGTTTGATACATCTACCCCTTAGTGTGCAAAGATAATAAAAGGCAGATTTAGTATGTGTCTGTTTAATCCCTTAATCCCCGGTTATGCGGCTACATTCCTAGAGCTCATCCAGACAGGTATATATCTAGTGCAGGCCTGTCCAACCTGCGGCCCTCCAGATGTTGTGAAACTACAAGTCCCAGCATGCCCTTCCAGCTATCAACAGGTTGTCTACTGGCAAAGCCTGCTGGGGCTTGTAGTTTCACAACACCTGGAGGGCCGCAGGTTGGACAGGCCTGATCTAGTGCCTCATCATGTCTCTTACAGATTATACCGCACAGAGTGTATGGAATATAAATCAGCATGACTGTGACCTATGCATTACAGTTGTGGAGGTGTCGCTCATAGCAACCAATCAGATTCTACCTATCAATTCTGGAATGTACTGGGTAAATGACAGCTAGAATCTGATTGGTTGCTATGGGCAACACCTCCACTTCTCCTTTTTAGAAGTATTGATGAATCTACCCCATAGTGTGAAAATCACAGACATGGATGATCTAACCGGAAAGTTTATAACATGTGTGAGTGACACTAACAGCAGAAAGGGAACTTCTGGAGCTCACATAAAGGGAGATCTGGCGGTTGGGGTCGTACAGTCATGGCCAAAAGTTTTGAGAATGACACTAATATTATTTTTCACAAAGTCTAATGCCTCAGATTTTATGATGGCAATTTGCATATACTCCAGAATGTCATGAAGAGTGATCAGATGAATTGCAAGTAATTTCAAAGTCCCTCTTTGAAATTACCTCGATCTGAACTTTTCATTGTCCATATACACAGCGATTTCTGGCCCGTTATGTTTAAAATGAACTAATAGTTGGTCTAATTTGCAGCACGTATGGGTTAATCTGGGACTGAGTGATTGTGATATATTGATTATAAACACAGAGACAAGGAGATGTCCCTGATTTCAGTGTCCTAAACTGTGCATTACACTATATACAGTGTATGAAAACAATCTATCGTATAATGTCTGCTGCGCAATCTGTGTGTGTACGCTGCTTAGCGACAGTGTCTATAAGGCATGCTACGTATGTCATCTGTATAATGTAATGTAACTTCTGCAATATGTACGGGGGGCAGCCAGCCTTAATATGTTCTCCCTGGGTAACGCTGGCAGTGACATCGGCAGCATATTACATACACTGGAACTGTGAGAAATGATAAACTTCAGCTTC
>NC_134408.1:144808691-144813691 GCF_038048845.1 Mixophyes fleayi
CTCACATTCCCTCTCTCATTCTCTCTCTCATTCTCTCTCTCTCTCATATTCTCTCTCTCTCATATTCTCTCTCTCTCATTCTCTCTCTCTCTCGTTCTCTCATATTCTCTCTCTCATATTCTCTCTCTCATATTCTCTCTCTCATATTCTCTCTCTCATATTCTCTCTCTCATATTCTCTCTCTCTCTTTCTCTCTCTCATTCTCTCTCTCATTCTCTCTCTCATTCTCTCTCATTCTCTCTCTCATTCTCTCTCTCTCATTCTCTTCATATTCTCTCTCATATTCTCTCTCTCATATTCTCTCTCTCTCTCATTCTCTCTCTCATTCTCTCTCTCATTCTCTCTCATTCTCTCTCATTCTCTCTCTCATTCTCCCTCTCTCATTCTCTCTCTCATTCTCTCTCTCATTCTCTCTCTCTCTCTCATATTCTCTCTCTCTCATTCTCTCATATTCTCTCTCATATTCTCTCTCTCATTCTCTCTCTCTCTCATTCTCTCTCTCATTCTCTCTCATTCTCTCTCTCATTCTCTCTCTCTCATTCTCTCTCTCTCATTCCCTCTCACATTCCCTCTCTCATTCTCTCTCTCATTCTCTCTCTCTCTCATATTCACTCTCTCTCATATTCTCTCTCTCTCATCTCTCTCTCTCTCGTTCTCTCATAATCTCTCTCTCATATTCTCTCTCTCATATTCTCTCTCTCATATTCTCTCTCTCATATTCTCTCTCTCATATTCTCTCTCTCATATTCTCTCTCTCTCTTTCTCTCTCTCTTTCTCTCTCTCATTCTCTCTCTCATTCTCTCTCTCATTCTCTCTCATTCTCTCTCTCATTCTCTCTCTCTCATTCTCTCATATTCTCTCTCATATTCTCTCTCTCTATTCTCTCTCTCTCTCATTCTCTCTCTCATTCTCTCTCTCATTCTCTCTCATTCTCTCTCATTCTCTCTCTCTCTCTCCATATTCTCTCTCTCTCATTCTCTCTCTCTCTCGTTCTCTCATATTCTCTCTCTCATATTCTCTCTCTCATATTCTCTCTCTCATATTCTCTCTCTCATATTCTCTCTCTCATATTCTCTCTCCTCATTCTCTCTCTCTCTCTCATTCTCTCTCTCATTCTCTCTCTCATTCTCTCTCTCATTCTCTCTCATTTTCATTCTCTCTCTCATTCTCTCTCTCATCTCTCTCTCTCTCATTCTCTCTCTCTCTCATTCTCTCTCTCTCTCATTCTCTCTCTCCTCTCATTCTCTCTCTCTCTCATTCTCTCTCTCTCATTCTCTCTCTCTCATTCTCTCTCTCTCATTCTCTCTCTCTCATTCTCTCTCTCTCATTCTCTCTCTCTCATTCTCTCTCTCATATTCTCTCTCTCTCATATTCTCTCTCTCTCATATTCTCTCTCATATTCTCTCTCTCATATTCTCTCTCTCATATCTCTCTCTCTCATATTCTCTCTCATCATATTCTCTCTCTCATATTCTCTCATATTCTCTCTCTCATTCTCTCTCATTCTCTCTCTCTCATTCTCTCTCATTCTCTCTCTCTCATTCTCTCTCTCTCATTCTCTCTCTCAATTTCTCTCTCTCAATTCTTCTCTCTCTCATTCTCTCTCATCTCATTCTCTCTCTCTCATATTCTCTCTCTCATATTCTCTCTCTCATATTCTCTCTCTCTCATATTCTCTCTCTCATATTCTCTCTCTCATATTCTCTCTCTCATATTCTCTCTCATTCTCTCTCATTCTCTCTCTCTCATTCTCTCTCATTCTCTCTCTCTCATATTCTCTCTCTCACTCTCTCTCATTCTCTCTCTCTCTCATTCTCTCTCTCTCTCATTCTCTCTCTCTCATATTCTCTCTCTCTCTCATATTCTCTCTCTCTCTCTCTATATTCTCTCTCTCTCATATCTCTCTCTCCTCATATTCTCTCTCTCATTCTCTCTCTCATTCTCTCTCTCATATCCTCTCTCTCTCATTCTCTCTCATTCTCTCTCTCTCATTCTCTCTCTCTCTCATTCTCTCTCTCATTCTCTCTCTCTCATTCTCTCTCTCATTTCTCTCTCTCATTCTCTCTCATTCTCTCTCATTCTCTCTCATTCTCTCTCTCTCTCCCTCTCTCTCATTCTCTTATATTCTCTCTCTCTCATTCTCTCTCTCTCATTCTCTGATATTCTCTCTCTCTCATTCTCTGATATTCTCTCTCTCTCATTCTCTCTCTCTCATTCTCTGATATTCTCTCTCTCATATTCTCTCTCTCATTCTCTCTCTCATATTCTCTCTCTCATATTCTCTCTCTCATATTCTCTCTCTCATATTCTCTCTCTCATATTCTCTCTCTCATATTCTCTCTCTCATATTCTCTCTCTCATATTCTCTCTCTCATATTCTCTCTCTCTCTCATTCTCTCTCTCATTCTCTCTCTCATTCTCTCTCATTCTCTCTCTCATTCTCTCTCTCTCATTCTCTCATATTCTCCTCTCATATTCTCTCTCTCATATTCTCTCTCTCTCTCTCATTCTCTCTCTCATTCTCTCTCTCATTCTCTCTCTCATTCTCTCTCTCATTCTCTCTCTCAATTCTCTCTCTCATTCTCCTCTCTCATTCTCTCTCTCATTCTCTCTCTCATTCTCTCTCTCTCTCTCTCTCTCTCCTCTCATTCTCTCCCTCTCATTCCCTCTCATTCTCTCCCTCTCATTCTCTCTCTCTCATTCTCTCTCTCATTCTCTCTCTCATTCTCTCTCTCATTCTCTCTCTCAGTCTCTCTCTCATTCTCTCTCTCATTCTCTTCTCTCATTCTCTCTCTCATTCTCTCTCATTCCTCCTCATTCTCTCTCTCTCTCATTCTCTCTCTCTCATATTCTCTCTCTCTCTCTCTCATATTCTCTCTCTCTCATTCTCTCATATCTCTCTCTATATTCTCTCTCTCATATTCTCTCTCTCTCTCATTCTCTCTCTCATTCTCTCTCTCATTCTCTCTCTCATTCTCTCTCTCATTCTCTCTCATTCTCTCTCTCATTCTCTCTCTCTCATTCTCTCTCTCTCATTCTCTCTCTCATTCTCTCTCTCATTCTCTCTCTCATTCTCTCTCTCTCTCATATTCTCTCTCTCTCATTCTCTCTCTCTCTCGTTCTCTCATATTCTCTCTCTCATATTCTCTCTCTCATATTCTCTCTCTCATATTCTCTCTCTCATATTCTCTCTCTCTCTTTCTCTCTCTCTTTCTCTCTCTCTTTCTCTCTCTCTTTCTCTCTCTCATTCTCTCTCTCATTCTCTCTCTCATTCTCTCTCATTCTCTCTCTCATTCTCTCTCTCTTCATTCTCTCATATTCTCTCTCATATTCTCTCTCTCTCTCATTCTCTCTCTCATTCTCTCTCTCATCTCTCTCATTCTCTCTCTCATTCTCTCTCTCATTCTCTCTCTCATTCTCCTCTTCATTCTCTCTCTCATATCTCCCTCTCTCATTCTCTCTCTCATTCTCTCTCTCATTCTCTCTCTCATTCTCTCTCTTCATTCTCTCTCTCATTCTCTCTCTCTCTCTCATATTCTCTCTCTCTCTCGTTCTCTCTCATATTCTCTCTCTCATATTCTCTCTCTCATATTCTCTCTCTCATATTCTCTCTCTCATATTCTCTCTCTCATATTCTCTCTCTCATATTCTCTCTCTCTCTCATTCTCTCTCTCATTCTCTCTCTCATTCTCTCTCTCATTCTCTCTCTCATTCTCTCTCATTTTCATTCTCTCTCTCATTCTCTCTCTCATTCTCTCTCTCTCTCTCATTCTCTCTCTCTCTCTCATTCTCTCTCTCTCTCATTCTCTCTCTCTCTCATTCTCTCTCTCTCTCATTCTCTCTCTCTCTCATTCTCTCTCTCTCATTCTCTCTCTCTCATTCTCTCTCTCTCATTCTCTCTCTCTCATTCTCTCTCTCATATTCTCTCTCTCTCATATTCTCTCTCATATTCTCTCTCTCATATTCTCTCTCTCATATTCTCTCTCTCATATTCTCTCTCTCATATTCTCTCTCTCATATTCTCTCTCTCATATTCTCTCTCTCATATTCTCTCTCTCTCTCATTCTCTCTCTCATTCTCTCTCTCATTCTCTCTCTCATTCTCTCTCATTCTCTCTCTCATTCTCTCTCTCTCATTCTCTTCATATCTCTCTCTCATATTCTCTCTCTCTCTCATTCTCTCTCTCATTCTCTCTCTCATTCTCTCTCATTCTCTCTCTCATTCTCTCTCTCTCATTCTCTCTCATTCTCTCTCTCATTCTCCCTCTCTCATTCTCTCTCTCATTCTCTCTCTCATTCTCTCTCTCATTCTCTCTCTCATTCTCTCTCTCCCTCTCTCTCCCTCTCATTCTCTCTCTCTCTCTCCTCTCTCATTCTCTCCCTCTCATTCTCCCTCTCATTCTCTCCCTCTCATTCTCTCTCTCTCATTCTCTCTCTCTCATTCTCTCTCTCATTCTCTCTCTCATTCTCTCTCTCATTCTCTCTCTCATTCTCTCTCATTCTCTCTCTCATTCTCTCTCATTCCCTCTCATTCTCTCTCTCTCTCATTCTCTCTCTCTCATTCTCTCTCTCTCTCTCTCATATTCTCTCTCTCTCATTCTCTCATATTCTCTCTCATATTCTCTCTCTCATATTCTCTCTCTCTCTCATTCTCTCTCTCATTCTCTCTCATTCTCTCTCTCATTCTCTCTCTCTCATTCTCTCTCTCTCATTCCCTCTCACATTCCCTCTCTCATTCTCTCTCTCATTCTCTCTCTCTCTCATATTCTCTCTCTCTCATATTCTCTCTCTCTCATTCTCTCTCTCTCTCGTTCTCTTCATATTCTCTCTCTCATATTCTCTCTCTCATATTCTCTCTCTCATATTCTCTCCTCTCATATTCTCTCTCTCATATTCTCTCTCTCATATTCTCTTCTCTCTCTCATATTCTCTCTCTCATATTCTCTCTCTCTCTTTCTCTCTCATCTCTTCTCTCTCTCATTCTCTCTCTCATTCTCTCTC